>NC_041393.1:649496878-649520615 GCF_002162155.2 Triticum dicoccoides
TCCAGCAGTAATCCGTCAGGTCGTAGACCTATATGGCAGCGCATCTGGTCTGCTCAAGTGCCCCTCAAAATGAAGATCATGGCCTGGAAGGCTGTCTCGGGTGCTCTAGCAACTAATTCTTGCAAGAAGTTTCGCCATATACCCACTCGGGATACTTGCCCTCTGTGCGGGCGTGAAGAGGAAACAAGTTTCCATGCCCTGGTTGCATGCGAGCATGCACGTAATATTTGGGCAAAGATGAGCACTGTCTGGCCTCTGCCGAAGCAGGAGATGCTCGTGGATTCAGGAAAGGACTGGTTACTGAATATCTTGGCAAACTGCACGGATTTGATGAGGGATTGTGTGATAATGCTGGTATGTAGGATTTGGTCTCAAAGATCAGATTTTACCCATGGGAAGGAGATCCCAAATGTAACTAGTACGACTGATTACCTACAAAGTTATTTACGCTCCTTGAGGTTGGCCCGGACATACACGATTGATGAAATAATCAAGGGTAAAATGCCTGCAATGGAGACTGAGGCCGTTGCTACAAACCGAGAAGTTGTTAGTAGTCCATGGCCGCCACCACCTGCTGATCAAGCTGTGCTGTCAGTCGACGGAGCCTTTTCCCCAGCGGATGGGTCAGCGGCAGCAGGGATGGTATTAAGGAGGCATGATGGGTCGGTAATTTTTGCAGCATACCGGTTTTTGTTCAACTGTAATGATGCATTGGAAGCCGAGCTACATGCAATAATGCAGGGTATGGCATTAGCTATTCAACATTGTAATGTGCCCATCGTTGTCCAGTCAGACTCCTCGGTGGCCATTTCCTCGATGATTGGTGAAGGACTGTCAAGATCGGCGTATGGTCATCTGGTGAATGAGATTAAGCATCTCATGGTAGATAGAGAGTTTATTCCCTTAAAAAATAAGCGTGAGCAAAATAGGGTAGCAGATCGTTTGGCGTGCTATAGTCGTATGGAGTGTACTACTGCTGTATGGCTCGGGAGAGGTCCACCGTGTGTGGAGGATATTTTGCCTCTGGATTGTAACCCTATGCTTATGGAATAAAACTCTTTACCCCCCCCCCCCAAAAAGCTACCAAGCGCTAACTACATCCTATCAAGTAGATTTTCTGGCATCCGTCTATTGCATGCGACCCCACTCGGGCGGTTGGAGCACATCCTCCTAGCCATCCTCCATGGAGACCGGCCAAGAGAACATGCGCAACACTCTGACACCGACGAGCTCCTTCATGCAACTCAAGTGGATGGAACCGGCGATAGTGGTTATTATAGGACGAGGTGGACGTTAAAGTGTAGCTCTTCGCCTCCCTCCTCATGCCTCCAGCCAGCTTCAAAAGGGCAGATGTCTGGGCGCCAGGCGACTACATGGTCGTGGCTACCCTACACAATGTCCAGCTGCTCCTATAAGGAACACATGTGCTCCGCAAATGAAAAGGATGAAGCATGCCAAGCGTTCAGTTTGGTGAATAATTTTGCACTCCATGCACATAACCTTTTTTTAATTTCTAGGATGCATGGGGTGTGGTTATGATTGGTCTATTAATGAATGTTTATGATGTATGAATGGATTATTTGAAGGGACAATTCCATTTCTCCCCCTAACTTGAACCCACACCTGGCATTTACCCCTAAATTTTGAGTATGCTCAAACATACCCTTGTGCCGTTAGGTGGTGTTATAGAAATACCCCTGAGCGCCGTTTCTGTTAGGTCAAAGGGGTTTGACCATGTGCTTTGTCCAAAATGCCCCTGGATGGTACTAGTCCACATTTCGGTAAAGAAAAAAAATAAGTCAGAGTTAGACCAGTCAATGGAGACTGGTCAAATTTGTTTTGGAAGCCCACATGTCATTCTCTCTTTAAGGTATTTATAATTGTTTTATAGTTAGTAAAGGGCCCATGAGTCAGTGGAACACTTAACAGGAGGGTTAGCCTAAATCGCTTTTTAACGACAGCGGCTAAACGTCGGCGCCCGCGTGAAGGCACAACGGCGACGTACGGGAGGATGCCGGAGAGGTCTATGGGCTTCAGAGCGGTCCTGCGAGGCTGCGGGCATGAAGACGAACTGGACTAAGTTAGTCAGAGACCGTGCGGTGGCTGTGAGGATGGGCAATAGTGAGCTCGAGCGGCGGCGATGGGCGGCGCTCATGGGGAGATCTTCTCGGTGATGCAGGGAAGCTCGAGGGCGCACCAGGACATTTGAGAGGTTGCCTTGGAGCTGAGTGACAAGGGGGAATACTCCTAGATTCATGGCTAGAGGAGATCGGGAAGCGGCCGCAATCCACCAAAGTTGGGGAAGACGATGAGTGAGCCGTCGATTTCGCGTGCCTCGGTCTGATTTATCCTGCTGGAAAACAGATCGGGAAGTGCTCGATCTGATCGGCTGCAAACCACGCCTGCGAGCCTAAAGCTGGCCACCGCCGTCGGATGTTGGCCGCTGCCGGAGGTGAGCGAGAGAGAGACACAGAGAGGTAAGAGAGAATACAGACATACAGTTTTTTACTTTTTTGGTGGGTCCACTTGTAAGTGACAGAGGGGTGAGGGAGAGAGAGAGAGAGTTTTTTTTCTTTTTCCTAGGGCAGGTCCCACCTGTAAGTGTCATAAGCGTACAGGGGCAAAACTGGCCAGAAAATGTCCCGTAGCCAATCAAACGCCTTTGACCACACGGAAATGGTACGGAAGGGTATATCTATAAGAAGCTTTGACGGAAGAGGGGCATTTTTGAGCATACTCAAAATTTAGGGGTAAATGCCAGGTGTGGGTTCAAGTTAGGGGAAGAAATGGAATTGTCCCTTATTTGAATGTCTTGATGGTTGTTTAGTCAACTTTGAACATGCTGAATATAAATGACCAGATGATTATTTTTACCCGCGGGTATTACCCGTACTGTTGGTTTTCTAAGAACCTGCATATGAGTTGTGAGCAACAACTCTTTGAGAGTTTGGCGATGGACTGAACACATCCAACGAACCTAAGTCTTGAGAAAATTTGGTGGATGAACTACGAAGGAACACAGAGAACTACCCAGGTTCGGCCCACCTTCTTGGTGTAACACCTTACTCCTGCTCTGCTTTGTATTGCAATGATGTGAAGCTATAATGTGTTGTAGGGTGAAACCCTAGAGGGGATCTTTTCACACTTGGAGGGGGAAAATGATGAACACAAAAGAACACAAGGGGGAAAATCACCCAAACAAACCCAAACCACACATCCACTAGAGTAGCACACATGAGATCCACAAGTATACAGGAACAATTCGAGGAAAGTAGCACTAGGGTAAAGTTCTTCCCACTCCAAAAAAGGTGAGGGCTTGATGATGATCTTCTCCAAGAGGAGGCCTTGATAATCCTCACGGATTCTTCCCAAGAGGGGTCTTGATCTCCAAGAGGAGGGGATACAAGGAGCAAAGCCCTCTAATGTCTCTCAAATACTTTCCTAACCCCTAGAACAAGCTAGATGAGGAGTACTTATAGGCTAGGGACGAAATTGGGGGAAAACGGGGGTACAAGGGTCATTTGCCCCTAGTGCACGTAGGCGCAAACCGGACGGGTCCGGGCACCTGGGGTAAACTGGCCCGGGCACCCGGGGGTAGATGTATCAGGAGGGGCGGCTGATACATCTCCAACGTATCTACTTTTCCAAACACTTTTGCCCTTGTTTTGGACTCTAACTTGCATGATTTGAATGAAACTAACCCGGACTGACGCTGTTTCAGCAGAACTGCCATGATGTTGTTTTATGTGTAGAAAAGAAAAGTTCTCAGAATGTCCTGAAAATCCACGGAGGCACTTTTTGGAAAATATAAAAAATACTGGCGAAAGAATCAAGACCAGGGGCCCCACACCCTGTCCATGAGGGTGGGGGGCGCGCCCCCTCCCCCTGGGCGCACCCCCCTGTCTCGTGGGCCCCCTGGACCTCCACCGACCTCAACTCCAACTCCATATATTCACGTTCGGGGAGAAAAAACAGAGAGAAAGTTTCATCGCGTTTTACAATACGAAGCCGCCGCCAAGCCCTAATCTCTCTCAGGAGGGCTGATCTGGAGTCCGCTCGGGGCTCCGGAGAGGGGGATTCATCACCGTCGTCATCATCAACCATCCTCCATCACCAATTTCATGATGCTCACCGCAGTGCGTGAGTAATTCCATCGTAGGCTTGCTGGACGGTGATGGGTTGGATGAGATTTACCATGTGATCAAGTTAATTTTGTTAGGGTTTGATCCCTAGTATCCACTATGTTCTGAGATTGATGTTGCTACGACTTTGCTATGCTTAATGCTTGTCACTAGGGCCCGAGTGCCATGATTTCAGATCTGAACCTATTATGTTTTCATGAATATATATGTGTTCTTGATCCTATCTTGCAAGTCTATAGTCACCTATTATGTGTTATGATCCGACAACCCCGAAGTGACAATAATCGAGATACTTCTCGGTGATGAACATAGTTTGAGGAGTTCATGTGTTCACTATGTGCTAATGCTTTGTTCCGGTTCTCTATTAAAAGGAGGCCTTAATATCCCTTAGTTTCCGTTAGGACCCCGCTGCAAGTTCTTTTCCATAAGCACGCATGACTATTTACGGAATACATGCCTACATTACATTGATGAACTGGAGCTAGTTCTGTGTCACCCTATGTTATAGCTATTACATGAGAAATCGCATCTGGCATAATTATCCATCACTGATCCATTGCCTACGAGCTTTTCACATATTGTTCTTCGCTTATTTACTTTTCCGTCGCTATTGTTACAACTACTACAAAACCCAAAAACATTACTTTTGTTATCGTTACCTTTATTATCATACTACTTTGCTACTAAATACTTTGCTGCAGATACTAAGTTATCCAGGTGTGGTTGAATTGACAACTCAACTGCTAATACTCAAGAATATTCTTTGGCTCCCCTTGTGTCGAATCAATAAATTTGGGTTGAGTACTTTACCCTTGAAAGCTGTTGCGATCCCCTACACTTGTGGGTTATCAAGACTAATTTATGGCGCCGTTGCCGGGGAGCATAGCTCTATTCTCTGAGTCACTTGGGATTTATATCTGTTGATCACTATGAAGAACTTGAAAGACGACAGAACTAAGATTTTGCCCTCAACTACGAGGGGAGGTAAGGAACTGCCATCTAGCTCTGCACTAGATTCTCCTTCTGTTTTGAGTAAGCTTACGACACCTAAACCTGCTACTGTTATGAATTCTGATATGTCGCATGTTATTGATGATGCCACTTCTGCTATGCATGATACTTATGATGAAACTACTTCTGTGCGTGATACTACTTTGCCATTAGGTGAATTTCTTGATGAACAACTTGCTAGAGTTAGGGGGAATGAAATTATTGAAGATGGTATTATTGATGATAGTGATGATGAAAATTCTCCCAATGATTATGAACTGCCTGTTATTCCTGAGGGTTATGTTATGAATGAAGAAGCTGCTAGATCTATCTTTGCTTGCAATGATAGATATGATCTTAAGAAATTATTAGCTAAATGGAAGCAGCAGTCTCTTAATGCTAGAATGAAACCTGACCCTGCTTTTGCTACTTCACCTATCTGTGTTACTGATAAGGATTATGAATTCTCTGTTGATCCTGAGATTATGACTTTAGTTGAATCTGATCCTTTTTATGGCCTTGAATCTGAAACTGTAGTGGCACATCTTACCAAGTTGAATGATATAGCTACCCTGTTTACTCATGATGATAAATCTCGCTATTATTATATCCTTCAGATATTTCCGTTCTCATTAAAGGGTGATGCTAAGACTTGGTATAATTCTCTTGCTCCTGGTTGTGTGCATAGTCCCCAGGATATGATTTATTACTTCTCTGCTAAATATTTCCCTGCTCATAAGAAACAAGCTGCCTTGCGGGAAATATATAATTTTGTGCAAATCAAAGAAGAGAGTCTCCCATAAGCTTGGGAGAGGCTTCTCCGGTTACTTAATGCTTTGACCGATCATCCTCTTAAGAAAAATGAAATACTTGATATCTTTTATAATGGACTAACCGATGCTTCCAAGGACTACTTGGATAGTTGTGCTGGTTGTGTTTTCAGGGAAAGAACAGTCGACGAAGCTGAATTACTATTGAATAATATGTTGACTAATGAAAATAATTGGACTCTCCCTGAGCCAATTCCTGAGGCAATTCCTGAACCAATTAAGCCAACTCCTGAGCTTATTCCTAAACCCACTCCGAAGAAGAGAGGTGTTCTATTTCTCAGTCCTGAAGATATGCAAGAGGCAAAGAAATCAATGAAAGAAAAAGGTATTAAAGCTGAAGATGTTAAGAATTTACCACCTATTGAAGAAATACATGGTCTTAATATACCACCTGTTGAAGAACCACATTGTCTTGATAACCCGACACAGGTAGTAAAGGTAAATTCTCTCTATAGATATGATAAAGTTGAAATTCCCTCTACTAAATTTCATAGCCCATACTTAGATGAATTTGATGACTTTATGGCTAGACAAGAAAGTTTTATTGCTTATGTCGGTAGAGAGTTAAAGAATAATGCTTTAGAGATAGGACGCGTGAGCGATAATATGGCTAGAGTTAAAGGTGAACTCAAACTCGTTAGCAAATATGCTTCTATGGTTGCTACTCAAGATGAGCAAGTACTTAAAGCTCAAAATGATTTGCTTGATGAATTAAATAATAAAAATGACTTTGCTGTTAGAGTGGCTACTAGAACTGGTAGAATGACTCGGGAACCTTTATATCCTGAAGGCCACCCTAAGAGAATCGAGCAAGATTCTCAGAGAAACAATTTAGAGGCACCTAGTTCTTCTAAAAATAAGAAAAAGAAAAACGATAGGACTTTGCATGCTTCTAGTGAACCTACTATAGACACAAATGAGAATCCCAATGATATTTCTGTTTTTGATGCTGAAACTCAATCAGGTGATGAACATGAACCTAGTGATAACATTAATGATAATGTTCATGTTGATGCTCAACCTTGCAAAAATAATGAATTAGAGATTGAACCTGCTGTTGATCTTGATAACCCACAATCAAAGAATCAACGTTATGATAAGAGAGATTTTATTGCTAGGAAGCACGGTAAAGAAAGAGAACCATGGGTTCAGAAACCCATGCCCTTTCCTCCTAAACCATCCAAGTCAAAGGATGATGAGGATTTTGAACGCTTTGCTGAAATGACTAGACCTATCTTCTTACGTATGCGCTTAACTGATATGCTCAAAGTAAACCCTTATGCTAAGTATATGAAGGATATCATCACAAAAAAAAGAAAGATACCGGAAGCTGAAATTTCCACCATGCTTGCTAATTACACTTTTAAGGGTGGAATACCAAAGAAACTTGGAGATCTTGGGGTACCAACTATACCATGCTCCATTAAAAGAAATTATGTCAGAACTACTTTATGTGACCTTGGAGCCGGTGTTAGTGTTATGCCTCTCTCTTTATATCATAGACTTGAATTGAATAAGTTGACACCTACTGAAATATCTTTGCAAATGGCTGATAAATCAACTGCTATACCTGTCGGTATTTGTGAGGATGTGCCTGTTGTGGTTGCAAATGTCACTATCTTAACGGACTTTGTTATTCTTGATATTCCCGAGGATGATAGTATGTCAATTATCCTTGGTAAACCCTTTTTGAATACTGCAGGGGCTGTTATTGATTGCAACAAAGGCAATGTCACTTCTCATGTTAAAGGTAATGAGCATACGGTACACTTTCCGAGGAAACAATCTCAAGTTCATATCATTAATGTTGGGGAACGTAGCAGAAATTCAAAATTTTCCTACGTGTCACCAAGATCTATCTATGGAGAAACCAGCAACAAGGGGAAGGAGAGTGCATCTACATACCCTTGTAGATCGCTAAGCGGAAGCGTTCAAGAGAACGGGGTTGAAGGAGTCGTACTCGTCGTGATTCAAATCACCGATGATCCTAGCGCCGAACGGACGGCACCTCCGCGTTCAACACACGTACGGAACGGAGACGTCTCCCATGCCTTGATCTAGCAAGGAGGAGGGAGAGGTTGATGGAGATCCAGCAGCACGACGGCGTGGTGCAAGTAGCGGGATTCCAACAGGGCTTCGCTAAGCGCCGCGGGAGGAGGGAGATGTGTCACGGGAGGGAGAGGGAGGCGCCAGGCCTTAGGTATGGTTGCTCCTCCTTTTCCCCACTATATATAGGGCCAAGGGAGAGGGGGGAGGCGCAGCCCTTGCCCCTTTCTCCAAGGAAAGGGTGCGGCCAAGGGGGGGAGGAGTCCATCCTCCCCAAGGCACCTCGGAGGTGCCTTCCCCCTTTAGGACTCTCCCCTTTTTCTCTTCTCTTGGCACATGGGCCTCTTGGGGCTGGTGCCCTTGGCCCATGTAGGCCAAAGCGCACCCCCTACAGCCCATGTGCCCCCCCGGGGCAGGTGGCCCCACCCGGTGGACCCCCGGGACCCTTCCGGTGGTCCCGGTACAATACCGATGACCCCGAAACTTGTCCCGATGGCCGAAATAGCACTTCCTATATATAATTCTTTACCTCCGGACCATTCCGGAACTCCTCATGACGTCTGGGATCTCATCCGGGACTCCGAACAACTTTCGGGTTACCGCATACTAATATCTCTATAACCCTAGCGTCACCGAACCTTAAGTGTGTAGACCCTACGGGTTCGGGAGACATGCAGACATGACCGAGATGACTCTCCGGTCAATAACCAACAGTGGGATCTGGATACCCATGTTGGCTCCCACATGTTCCACGATGATCTCATCGGATGAACCACGATGTCAAGGACTTAATCAATCCCGTATACAATTCCCTTTGTCTAGCGGTATGATACTTGCCCAAGATTCGATCGTCGGTATCTCGATACCTTGTTCAATCTCGTTACCGGCAAGTCTATTTACTCGTTCCGTAACACATCATCCCGTGATCAACTCCTTGATCACATTGTGCACATTATGATGATGTCCTACCGAGTGGGCCCAGAGATACCTCTCCGTTTACACGGAGTGACAAATCCCAGTCTCGATTCGTGCCAACCCAACAGACACTTCCGGAGATACCTGTAATGCACCTTTATAGCCACCCAGTTACGTTGTGACGTTTGGTACACCCAAAGCATTCCTACGGTATCCGGGAGTTGCACAATCTCATGGTCTAAGGAAAAGATACTTGACATTAGAAAAGCTTTAGCATACGAACTACACGATCTTTGTGCTAGGCTTAGGATTGGGTCTTGTCCATCACATCATTCTCCTAATGATGTGATCCCGTTATCAATGACATCCAATGTCCATGGTCAGGAAACTGTAACCATCTATTGATCAACGAGCTAGTCAACTAGAGGCTTACTAGGGACATATTGTGGTCTATGTATTCACACGTGTATTACGATTTCCAGATAATACAGTTATAGCATGAATAAAAGACAATTATCATGAACAAGGAAATATAATAATAATACTTTTATTATTGCCTCTAGGGCATATTTCCAACAATTAATTCTATTGGAAAAGTTCCAACTATCATTATTGGAGGTTTTGAATTTCCTCTCCCTATGTCAAGAAAAAGTATGATATTCTTATTGTTGGAGATTTTCATATCCCCGTTGAGGTAATTTAGTGTTATTCAAAATTTCTCCGGCTCCGTGTTATTCCGAATGAGTTTGTTAACAAGACTTGATCAACCTTGTTAGTGGATTCATTTTGATGATCATGAGATGGATGAAACTAGAAGGCACAACCTTCTGTACCCCCTTTTTTACTTTCTGTTATTTAGAATAAATAAAGCAAAAATAGTATTATTTGTCTGTTTTCTAAATTATCCGTGCATTAAAAAATAGCCCGAAAATAAAAGTTCTCCAAATGCCCTGCAAATTTAGTATGATTTTTATGGAATATTTGAGGATTTTAGGCACTGAAAACACTGCAGGAGGGGCAAGCACCAGGCCACGAGAGTGGAGGGCGCGCCCACCACCCTAGGCACGCCCCCTTGTCTCGTGGGCCTCTGGTGGCCCCCCTCCACTAATGCCAGCACCCACACACTTCATCTTCTACCCCAAAAAAATCCCCATCCAGCTCAAGCACGAGTTCTAGCTCATTTTGCTGCGATTTTCGATCTCCTTGCTCAAAGCTCCATTCACAAAACTGCTTTGGGAGATTGTTGCTTGGTATGTGACTCCTCCATTGGTCCAATTAGTTTTTGTTCTAGTGCTTTATTCGTTGCAAATTTTTGCTGCATAGGTGACCATGTTCTTGAGCTTGCATGTTAAATTTATGAGGTCCCAGGCAATTCTAATGCATGATATAGGCTCTAGGCACTTGTAGGAGTAGTTGCTATCAATCTTGTTTAGTTTTATTCACTTTTATTTTGAAGTTACTAAAATTTCAGAAATTTTCAGAAAATGTAAAGGAAACTTTTTGAGGGGCTCTTCTAGCCAAGGCTCTCAGGAAAAACAAGCTAAAGAGAAGGAAAAAGCCAAGTATAATCCTCCTCGCTTAGTGGAAGTGCGGTCATGTGAATGGCCATGCGATGATTTCTTGAAAGAAGCTGGAATTCATGAAGATTTTTATTCTTTGGTCGAGAATGCAGGCCTCACCGGTTTCATCAACGACCGGATCGATCAGTATCTCTTACTCACTAATACTTTCGTGCAAAACTTTTATTATTATCCTAAGAAGTCACCGCCTTCAGTATTATTTCATTTATATGATGAATTCAGAGAAATGTCTTTATGAAACTTTTGCGCGGTATGTAGGATACCCTACGAGGGAGAATTAGAGGAACCCCATCGTAAATATGTGGATGGCTTTGTTAACACTATAGATGTAGAGGAGCCAAAGAAGGGTTCCGAGGAGAAAATCTCTAGCATACATTTTCCTGTTTTACGCTACTTTGCCATATTTGCTAGTAGATGCTTGATTGGTCGTGGAAGCTTTAAACAGATACAAAAATTAACAGGATGCGTGGCAGCTTTAAGCCGCTTTATCTCCCGTCTAAGAGAAAAGACATTGCCCCTCTATCGCCTCCTCAGGCGCACCGAACACTTCGAGTGGACGGATGCTACCATTGCCGGACTCGAAGAAATAAAGGCCATATTGGCAAAAAATCCGGTCCTGGCTGCGCCCAATCTGGGCGAACCAATGTTGTTATACATCGCAGCAACACATCAAGTTGTAAGCGCGGTACTCGTCGTCGAACGAGAGACAGAAGGGCATAAATTCCCTCTTCAAAAACCAGTGTATTATGTATCCACTGTGTTAACTCCCTGCAAGTCCCGTTACCCACACTATCAGAAGATAGCGTATGCGGTGTTCATGGCATCCCGGAAGCTCCGACACTACTTTCAAGAGTGTTCGATAACAGTGGCCTCCGAAGTACCACTCAATGACATCATAAATAACCGCGACGCAACGGGCAGGATTGCAAAATGGGCCATTGAGCTCTTACCATTCGATATAACTTACAAACCTCGGCGAGCTATAAAATCACAAGTTTTGGCTGACTTTGTCGCTGAATGGACCGAAGCCAAACTCCCTAAAGAGTATGGCGCATACTCCAATTGGATTATGCATTTCGACGGCTCTAAAATGTTGGCCGGACTGGAGGCTGGCGTCGTACTGACGTCTCCGACCGGGGATACAGTCCAATACGCACTTCAAATAATGTACACGGACTCCAACAACGCAGCCGAATACGAGGCCCTTTTACACGGTCTCTGGATAGCAATCTCCATGGGCATTCAACGCCTAGAGGTGAGCGGGGATTCAAACCTTGCAATATCCCAAATAAATGGAGATTTCGACGCCAAGGATCCAAAAATGGCAGCATATCGCAACGCTGTCTTAAAAATGTCAGCTCGGTTAGAAGGACTCGAATTCCATCACGTAGCCCGAGATAATAACCAAGCGGCCGACGTACTGGCACGCATCAGCGCAAAACGTGACGCTGTCCCTCCAAACATCTTCCTGGAACGGCTCTTCAAGCCATCCGTACTATGGGAAGAGGAGCCCGGAAATGACAAACCGGAAACAACTGCGCCAACCCGCGGTTCAGCCGATGACATAACACCTTCAGCCCACGACATAATGGTGGTAATCGCCCCGTGGACAGAACCTTTCCTAGCCTATTTGCTTAGACAGGAACTTCCCGAAGACCAAAATGAGGCCCGCTGCATAGTCCGGCGATCGAAAGCCTACAAGGTCCATGAGGGAGAACTTTATAAGAAAAGTACAACCGGAGTCCTTCAAAGGTGTATCTCCGAAGAGGAAGGACGAAACCTCCTGGCTGAAATTCATGCCGGACTAGGCGGACACCACGCAGCAGCCCGGGCCCTTGTAGGAAAGGCATTCCGTACAGGATTTTATTGGCCGACGGCCCGGGCAGATGCCCAGGACTTAGTCCAGAGATGCGTCGGTTGTCATCTCTTTGCTAATCAGAGCCATATGCCGCCCACCTCCCTCAAAACTACACCCATTACCTGGCCGTTCGTGGTCTGGGGGCTTGATATGGTTGGACCCCTTAAAGGGGGAACCCACAAGCAAAGGTACCTATTGGTCATGGTGGATAAATTCACCAAATGGATAGAGGCCAAACCGGTCAAAACGGCAGAGTCCGGACCAGTGATAGACTTTATATCCGGGGTAGTACACCGTTACGGAGTCCCCCACAGCATCATCACCGACAACGGCACGAACTTCATGGCCGACGAGGTTAAGTCATGGTGCAAAAATATGGGCATCAAGCTCGACTACGCTTCAGTCTATCACCCTCAAACCAACGGTCAAGTGGAACGAGCAAATGGTCTAATAATGAGCGGCATTAAACCCAGACTAGTGCGGTCACTTACTAAATCTGACACGCACTGGGTTGAGGAGCTCGACTCCGTACTCTGGGGGCTGCGGACAACGCCTAACCGTACTACCGGATTCACACCATTTTTATGGTATATGGCGCAGAGGCAGTCCTGCCCTGCGACATTATTCATGACTCACCTCGAGTGCGCATGTATGAAGAAAGAGAGGCCGAGCTGGATCGGCAGGACAGCTTGGATACATTGGAGGAAGAACGCGACGTCGCCAAGGCTCGTTCCACATTGTATCAGCAGCAGGCCCAAAGATATCAAAGCAGAGAAGTACGGGCCAAGACTTACAACGTTGGCGAACTAGTTCTACGCCTGCCGGACAAGAAAAAGGACAAGCTCAAGCCCAAATGGGAGGGCCCCTTCATTATCGATCAAGTCCTGACCGGCGGAGCGTACCGTCTACGAAATGCGTCGAATAACCGACTCGAGCCGAACCCATGGAATGCAGCCCGCCTCCAAAGATTCTATGCCTAGCGCCGGACTAAGAGTTCGTCCCCTTCCTCCGTTCAAATTTTTACACTCCAGCTGTCTTTTGTTTCTCTTTCTTCCCCTAACCTTTTTACTAAAAAGCCTCTAAGGGCCTACTTCCGCATTGTTCGCATACACTTGATGTGCCATCTGCACTCATTATACCTGGGGGCTTCTTTTCCAGAAGCTCAATTATAA
Organism: Triticum dicoccoides; assembly: GCF_002162155.2. Taxonomy (NCBI): domain Eukaryota; kingdom Viridiplantae; phylum Streptophyta; class Magnoliopsida; order Poales; family Poaceae; genus Triticum; species Triticum dicoccoides. The sequence goes on from NC_041393.1 coordinate 649,510,412, forward strand.
GGGCTTCATGCCCAGCACATGTGTCAAGCTTCCACATGTACCTTTTACTCACCATTATATGCATCGATATGACTTAAGTTTTGGCCAAGCTGGGTTGCCTGGCTCCTGTGCTTACCCCTACGTTCCCGATTGTTCGGCTAGGAGGTAAAGGGAGCACCTCTGCGATTGTTACTGCCGGGTCAGCCGGATGTGTACCTCAGCCTGGGTGAAGCCGAAAGCTAGCGTTCTTAAGGGAGTATTCGGTCGGTGACTTGAAAGATGATTTTTTACCTACTTATTTATCTGCCCCCAGATGTTTTTCTGCTTTTTTCGCAGTCCGGGCATGCACTTTAGGGTATGCCTCCCAGGGAAAGGAACCCTTAACGGAACTATTCTCCCTGGAAGATGTTTCTTACTAACCATGTAATATAACATAACTAGTTGGGCACTTGTCTGATAAAGCACTAATGACCCCTACGCATGGTCTCCATGCATACCTCGGTTGTTTCTTAACCAAAAAGGTATTCGGACACACTCCGGACTCTAGGGTCCCGAGGTTGAAGCGAAAAGGTCGGCAAAGACAAACGATCTACAATCCGGCTAGAAGGCATTTCACATGTCATTTAAAAAAACATTGTCAAATTTACTGATTGTATTCCTCCTCAATCCCGTCTAACAGGCTGTCTAACTTACAGTCCCGTTGGGAAAATTTAGCAGCCAACTTTACCTGGCTGTATACTAAACTCACAGGGATCTCCTTCCCATCGGGCCCCACCGGTCCAACTTCGGCCATGTGGTTGGGATCCGCCTTTTTGTAACGCGTCTTCACCATGGCCCAAGCCTCCCTGTCACCTTGACGGCAAGCCAAAATCTTCCACAAACGGAAGCACTGCCGCACTCCCTGAAGCTTCTCTGCAAGGTCCCCAAGGCCCTCGGGTAGGGAGAGGGCTGGCCATAAAGCCTGGACGACGCCGCTCATTGCCTGCCGAACTCGTTCGAGCAGTTGCAATAGCTCGGGAAGTTGATCACCCGTTGATATGGGCATCTCCTCCGCAGGGCGACCTGTGAGTATACCTACAAGACATATTATGTCAATTTACTTCCTCGCCGAACTCTTCTTTTCAAAGGAGTCCGCTCAAGCACTTACTATAAATGCCGCGACGAAGCCGCTGATTCTCCTTAACGGAGCCGTACAGCTTGGCTCGAGCGCCTTTCAGCTCTTCTCTGAGCTTGGCGTTGGCATCCTGGAGCTTGTTCCTTTCTTGCTGCACCCTATTCAGCACCCTCTCGCCGGCCTTCAGCTGGCGCAGTAATTCTTGCCTGTCCGGATCTTGTCCGGCGGCACCTGCAATGTCATTATTAGACTTGCACGCACGCCGCACAACGCTTATATTTATTAATAAAAATGTGTTACCAGGAGGGGTCTCTGCGTTTCCTCCTGCGGCAGCAAGCGCGGCCTCAAGTTGGGCCTTGCATTCTTGCAGCTCCTGAGACAACTGGGCATTCTTCTCGGTAAGAGCCTGCGTTTCAAATGATCCTTAAATCAGTTAACATAACTACTTTAAGTCTCGGGGGCTACTGGCATATATAACCATTAAAATTCCCTTACCCGTATGTCTTTTACATACTGCTCCGTGGCTCTGGTAAAACCATCTTGAGCAGCACGGAGGTGCGCGTCCCCTGCGTTAAAGGCATCCAATGCCTCAGGGGAGAAGCACGCTTCACGAAATACTGTCCGGCGGCGCCTGTGGTTCATAGCGCTCTCCACCTCAGACTTGGTGGCGGACAGTCTGTCGGCATCCTCCGTTGGAGGAGTATCCGGCCCGCGCCTTGCGCTTGCCTCCCCCTCCAGGCCGGGCGCTGGAGCCTGGCCGGTATAGGTCGGATCGGCAACCTCTACGCCCGCAGTCCGGCGGGCGCTCTTTCTCCTACAAAGATCATGAGCACTCAGACGCTTCCTAGGAACGTTGCTCTGGAAATTTAAAATACGAGCTATACCTTTGCGGCGACATTTCAGTCCGTACCGCGCTCCTTTTCCGCCTGCTGGTCTGGACTGACCTTTGTTGGTCAGCCGTCGCGGGCTCGGCTTCCCGCCTTGAAGGCGCTTCCTGTAAAACACCATCGTTCGCGAAGGTCAGAAATGAACAAGGAAGAGATAATGGTGTCCGAACCTCGGTCACAGTCACCTGGGAAGCCGGATATAGTCCGGGGTAGTCCGCCGTAATGGCGACTAAAGCGTTATCCATGCTGAGTTGGTGGAACACCCCGTCTATCAGCTCCACCTTGATATCCGGGTCCTCTTCGGAGGCCGGATCCAGGGATCTTTCTGGATCCTCGGGTTGCGGAGCGGGACTTACCATGTCCTCCACAGTCCGGCGTAGTTCCTGCGCCAAAGACATAATGTAAGAAGCCTAAACTTCAAAAGCATGGGTTGAGCCCTTAAAAGTGTTCGCTTACCCAGCCTCTAGGGTTGTTCATGGAAAACCCATTCAAGGGGTTCGTTCGAAGGAAGTCCTCCTTCTCCCCCTTGTACAGGCCGGACAGGATCTGCACCAGATCCTCGGTCGAATCCGGCCCTTCGCGGCCATGACGGGTGGCATCGTCTTCCCCGTTGAAATCCCACATGGGGTGGCCTCTGTATTGCAATGGTTGTACCCCCCGCATGATGCATGTTGCCATGACTCCAATCATGGTCAACCCGGGATGGGCCAGTAATCTTATTCGGCCCATCAGGTAATGGACGCTCTTGTCTTCCTCCAATCGGGGGCTCCGCGGGCGCCAGCTGAGGCGTTTCTTCAGAGGAGCAGCACTGAACTCCGGGAGGCCAATCCGGACTGGGTCCGGCAGCGGAGCGTCTTCTATGTAAAACCACTCCGAAGGCCAGTCTTCGGATGCCTTCTTAGGGGTACCGGATGGGTATCCGGTCCCAGCAATGCGCCATATTTCGGCACCACCCACTTGATATATAGATCCCTCGTGAGAACGGGGTACGAGGCAGAACAGCCTCTTCCACAGTGCAAAATGGGGCTCGATGCCCAGGAATAGCTCGCAAAGAGCTACGTAGCCGGCGATATGCAGGACAGAGGCGGGCGTAAGGTGATGGAGCTGGAGTCCGTAGAACTCCAGGAGCCCGCGGAGAAACGGATGTATTGGAAATCCGAGTCCCCTTATCAGATAGGGGACGAAGCATACCCGCTCCCCTTTGTTGGGACTTGGGGTAGCCTCTGCTTGCTTCCCACCTTGGTAGGTGGCCAGCCCGGCTCGAACCGGGACCATGAAGGCCGGAGGGAGATATCCCCCCGCTTGGAGCTTCACTAGCTCGTTGTGTGGAACAGAGCACCTCCTCCAATCCCCTGGTGGTGGGCTGGGAGCGCGAGAAGAGGAGCCGCGTCGACGGTCCATTTTTAGGTCAAGGGCGCTCCGATGAAGTATTCGCGGAAGGAAGATGATGTGGTTTGGATCTGGATTTTTGCCTCTTTTGTAGGCGGATGACTCGCACAACTAGGGGGTGAAACATAAAAGACATCCTGGCTTTTCGCATTCGTGCGACGCGTGGAAAAAAGGCCATTATTGGGCGTAGAAGCCAAGAAGCACAGTATTTATGATGAAGCCGGACACTGTTCGGCAGGTACATGGAACTTGAAGGGAGAACCCGCCTTGCAACGCCGAAGACTATATACGCGCTGGACTTATCGTCATTGAAGCCTGGTTCGGGGGCTACTGAGGGAGTCCTGGACTAGGGGGTGTCCGGACAGCCGGACTATCATCGTCTGCCGGACTCCAAGACTACGAAGATACAAGATTGAAGACTCCGTCCCGTGTCCGGATGGGACTTTCCTTGGCGTGGAAGGCAAGCTTGGTGATACGGATATGTAGATCTCGTACCATTGTAACCGACTATGTGTAACCCTAGCCTTCTCCGGTGTCTATATAAACTGGAGGGCTTTAGTCCGTAGGACACAACGTACATTACATCAATCATACCATAGGCTAGCTTTAGGGTTTAGCCTCCTTGATCTCGTGGTAGATCCACTCTTGTACTACCCATATCATCAATATTAATCAAGCAGGACGTAGGGTTTTACCTCCATCAAGAGGGCCCGAACCTGGGTAAAACATCGTGTCCCTCGTCTCCTATTACCATCCGCCTAGACGCACAGTTCGGGACCCCCTACCAGAGATCCGCCGGTTTTGACACCGACAGATGACAAAGTGAACAAAGGTATATGTGATATACATGTTATTGATGTGTACCTTACTAATGCTCCAGTAGCACCTGGGTATTTGATACTGGTTCTGTTGCTAATATTTGCAACTCGAAACAGGGACTACGGATTAAGCGAAGATTGGCTAAGGACGAGGTGACGATGCGCGTGGGAAATGGTTCCAAAGTCGATGTGATCGCGGTCGGCACGCTACCTCTACATCTACCATCAGGATTAGTTTTAGACCTAAATAATTGTTATTTGGTGCCAGCGTTAAGCATGAACATTATATCTAGATCTTGTTTGATGCGAGACGATTATTCATTTAAATCAGAGAATAATGGTTGTTCTATTTATATGAGTAATATCTTTTATGGTCATGCACCCTTGAAGAGTGGTCTATTTTTATTGAATCTTGATAGTAGTGATACACATATTCATAATGTTGAAACCAAAAGATGCAGAGTTGATAATGATAGTGCAACTTATTTGTGGCACTGTCGTTTGGGTCATATCGGTATAAAGCGCATGAAGAAACTCCATACTGATGGACTTCTGGAATCACTTGATTATGAATCACTTGGTACTTGCGAACCGTGCCTCATGGGCAAGATGACTAAAACGCCGTTCTCCAAAACTATGGAGCGAGCAACAGATTTGTTGGAAATCATACATACTAATGTATGTGGTCCAATGAATATTGAGGCTCGCGGTGGGTATCGTTATTTTCTCACCTTCACAGATGATTTGAGCAGATATGGGTATATCTACTTGATGAAACACAAGTCTGAAACATTTGAAAAGTTCAAAGAATTTCAGAGTGAAGTGGAAAATCATCATAACTAGAAAATAAAATTTCTACGATCTGATCGTGGAGAAGAATATTTGAGTTACGAGTTTGGTTTACATTTGAAGCAAAGCGGAATAGTTTCGCAACTCACGCCACCCAGAACACCACAACGAAATGGTGTGTCCGAATGTCGTAATCGTACTTTACTAGATATGGTGCGATCTATGATGTCTCTTACTGATTTACCGCTATTGTTTTGGGGTTATGCTTTAGAGACGGCCGCATTCACGTTAAATAGGGCACCATCAAAATCCGTTGAGACGACGCCTTATGAACTATGGTTTGGCAAGAAACCAAAGTTGTCGTTTCTTAAAGTTTGGGGCTGCGATGCTTATGTGAAGAAACTTCAACCAGATAAGCTCAAACCCAAATCGGAGAAATGTGTCTTCATAGGATACCCAAAAGAGACTATTGGGTACACCTTCTATCACATATCTGAGGGCAAGATTTTTGTTGCTAAATTCGGATCCGTTCTAGAGAAGGAGTTCCTCTCGAAAGAAGTGAGTGGGAGGAAAGTAGAACTTGATGAGGTAACTGTACCTGCTCCCTCATTGGAAAGTAGTTCATCACAAGAACCGGTTCCTGTGACAACTACACCAATCAGTGAGAAAGTTAATGATATTGATCATGAAACTCTAGATCAAGTTACTACCAAACCTCGTAGGTCTACCAGAGTAATATCCGCACCAGAGTGGTACGGTAATCCTATTCTGAAAGTCATGTTACTTGACCATGGCGAACCTACGAACTATGAGGAAGCGATGATGAGCCCAGATTCCGCAAAATGGCTTGAGGCCATGAAATCTGAGATGGGATCCATGTATGAGAACAAAGTATGGACTTTGGTTGACTTGCCCGATGATCGGCAAGCCATCGAAAATAAATGGATCTTCAAGAAGAAGACTGACGCTGATGGTAATATAACTGTCTACAAAGCTCAACTTGTTGCGAAAGGTTTTCGACAAGTTCAAGGGGTTGACTACGATGAGACTTTCTCACCCGTAGCGATGCTTAAGTCTGTCCGAATCATGTTAGCAATTGCCGCATTTTATGATTATGAAATTTGGCAGATGGATGTCAAAACTGCATTCCTGAATGGATTTCTGGAAGAAGAGTTGTATATGATGCAACCAGAAGGTTTTGTCGATCCAAAAGGGGCTAACAAAGTGTGCAATCTCCAGCGATCCATTTATGGACTGGTGCAAGCATCTTGGAGTTGGAATAAATGCTTTGATAGTGTGATCAAAGCATATGGTTTTATACAGACTTTTGGAGAAGCCTGTATTTACAAGAAAGTGAGTGGGAGCTCTGTAGCATTTCTGATATTATATGTAGATGACATATTGTTAATTAGAAATGATATAGAATTTCTAGATAGCATAAAGGGATACTTGAATAAAAGTTTTTCGATGAAAGACCTTGGTGAACCTGCTTACATATTGGGCATCAAGATCTATAGAGATAGATCAAGACGCTTAATTGGACTTTCACAAAGCACATACCTTGATAAAGTTTTGGAAAAGTTCAAAATGGATCAGGCAAAGAAAGGGTTCTTGCATGTATTACAAGGTGTGAAGTTGAGTCAGACTCAATGCCCGACCACAGCAGAAGATAGAGAGAAAATGAAAGATGTTCCCTATGCTTCAGCCACAGGCTCTATCATGTATGCAATGTTGTGTACCAGACCTGACGTATGCTTAGCAATAAGCTTGGCAGGTAGGTACCAAAGTAATCCAGGAGTGGATCACTAGACATCGGCCAAGAATATCCTGAAATACCTGGAAAGGACTAAGGATATGTTTCTCGTTTATGGAGGTGACAAAGAGCTAGTCGTAAATGGTTACGTCGATGCAAGCTTTGACACTAATCCGGACGATTCTAAATCGCAAACAGGATACATGTTTTTATTAAACGATGGAGCTGTAAGTTGGTGCAGTTCTAAACAAAGCGTCGTGGCGGGATCTACATGCGAAGCGGAGTACATAGCTGCTTCGGAAGCAGCAAATGAAGGAGTCTGGATGAAGGAGTTCATTTCCGATCTAGGTGTCATACCTAGTGCATCGGGACCAATGAACATCTTCTGTGACAATACTGGTGCAATTGCCTTGGCAAAGGAATCAAGATTTCACAAGAGGACCAAGCACATCAAGAGACGCTTCAATTCCATCCGGGACCAAGTCCAGGTGGGAGACATAGAGCTTTGCAAGGCACATACGGATCTGAATGTTGTAGACCCGTTGACTAAGCCTCTTCCACGAGCAAAACATGATCAACACCAAGACTTCATGGGTGTTAGAATCATTACTGTGTAATCTAGATTATTGACTCTAGTGCAAGTGGGAGACTGAAGGAAATATGCCCTAGATGCAATAATAAAGTTATTATTTATTTCCTCATATCATGATAAATGTTTATTATTCATGCTAGAATTGTATTAACCGGAAACATGATACATGTGTGAATACATAGACAAACTTAACGTCACTAGTATGCCTCTACTTGACTAGCTCATTAATCAAAGATGGTTATGTTTCCTAACCATAGACATGTGTTGTCATTTGATTAACGGGATCACATCATTAGGAGAATGACGTGATTGACTTGACCCATTCCGTTAGCTTAGCACTTGATCGTTTAGTATGTTGCTATTGCTTTCTTCATGACTTATACAAAGTTCCTACAACTATGAGATTATGCAACTCCCATTTACTAGAGGAACACTTTGTGTGCTACCAAACGTCACAACGTAACTGGGTGGTTATAAAGGAGCTCTACAGGTGTCTCCAAAGGTACATGTTGAGTTGGCGTATTTCGAGATTAGGTTTTATCACTCCGATTGTTGGAGAGGTATCTCTGGGCCTTCTCGGTAATGCACATCACTATAAGCCTTGCAAGCAATGTATCTAATGAGTTAGTTATGGAATGATGCATTATGTAACGAGTAAAGAGACTTGCTGGTAACGAGATTGAACTAGGTATTGGATACCGACGATCAAATCTCGGGCAAGTAACATACCGATGACAAAGGGAACAACGTATGTTGTTATGTGGTTTGACCGATAAAGATCTTTGTAGAATATGTAGGAACCAATATGAGCATCCAGGTTCCGCTATTGGTTATTGACCGGAAACAGTTCTAGGTCATGTCTACATAGTTCTCGAACCCATAGGGTCCGCACGCTTAAGGTTTCAATGATAGTTATATTACGAGTTTATGAGTTTTGATGTACCGAAGTTTGTTCGGAGTCCCGAATGAGATTACGGACATGACGAGGAGTCTCGAAATGGTCGAGACATGAAGATTGATATATTGGAAGCCTATATTTGGATATCGGAAGTGTTCCGGGTGAAATCGGGATTTTACCGGAGTACTAGGAGGTTACCGGAACCCCCTAGGGGGCTTAATGGGCCTACATGGGCCCTAGTGGAGAGGAAGAGAGGAGGCAAGGGCTGGCCGCGCCCCCCCTTTCCTTCCTCTCTTCCTCCTCCTTCCCCCCTTCTCCTTCTCCAACTAGGAAAGAAGGGAGTCCTACTCCCGGTGAGAGTAGGACTCCCGCTTGGCGCGCCCTACTTGGCCGGACGCCCCCTCCCCCTTGGCTCCTTTATATACGGGGGCAGGGGGGCACCCCATAGACACAACAATTGATCTCCAAGATATCTTAGCCGTGTGCGGTGCCCCCCTCCACCATAGTCCTTGATAATATTGTTGCGGTGCTTAGGCAAAGCCCTGCGACGGTAGAACATCAAGATCATCACCACGCCGTCGTGCTGACGGAACTCTTCCCCGACACCCTACTGGATCGGAGTCCGGGGATCGTCATCGAGCTGAACGTGTGCCAGAACTCGGAGGTGCCATAGTTTCGGTGCTTGATTGGTCGGGCCGTGAAGACGTACGACTACATCAACCGCGTTGTTCTAACACTTCCGCTTTCGGTCTATGAGGGTACGTGGACAACACTCTCCCTTCTCGTTGCTATGCATCACCATGATCTTGCGTGTGCGTAGGAATTTTTTTGAAATTACTACGTTCCCAACATCGACTTGGCACATGTTCACGCATGTAGTTGAAACAAATCAACATAGCCTTCATGATATTTATGTTCATGGTAGATTATATCCTACTCATGCTTGTACTTGGTATAAATTAATTTTAATGCACGTTTATGACTGTTGTCGCTCTCTCAGTTGGTCGCTTCCCAGTCTTTTACTAGCCTTCACCTGTACTAAGCAGGAATACTGCTTGTGCATCCAACTCCTTAAATCCCAAAGTTGTTCCATATGAGTCCACCATATCTACCTATATGCGGTATTTACCTGCCGTTCCAAGTAAATTTTTATGTGCCAAACTCCAAACCTTCAAATGAAATTTTGTTTTGTATGCTCGAGCAGCTCATGTTTCAACTAGGGCTGCATATATCTTCCATGCTAGGTCGGTTATTCTCAAGAGGAGTAGACTCTGCTCCTCATTCACGAGAAAGGGCCGGTAACCGGGATGCCCAGTCCCATGATCCAAAAAGATCAAAGAAAATCAAAATAATTAAACAAAACTCCCCCAGGGTTGTTGTTAGTTGGAGACACTCATTGTTTCGAGCAAGCCATGGATTGATGCTTGTTGGTGGTTGGGGGAGTATAAACCTTTACCATTCTGTTTGGGAACTGCCTATAGTGCATGTAGTATGGAAGATACAGCCATCTCGTAGTTGTTGCATTGACAGCAAAAGTATGACGCTCAAAATGTTATTCAATCTCTATTTTAAAAATCGAGCTCTGGCACCTCTACTAATCCCTGCTTCCCTCTGCGAAGGGCCTATCTATTTACTTTTATGTTGAGTCATCACCCTCCTTATTAAAAAGCACCCGCTGGAGAGCACACTGTCATTTGCATTCATTACTATTGGTTTATATTGGGTATGACTTGACTGGATCTCTTTTACCATGAATTACAATGTTTAGTCAGTCCTTGATCTTTAAAGGTGCTCTGCATTTATGTTTTGCGGTCTCAGAAAAGGCTAGCGAGATACCATTTTGTTATATCATGTTATGATTATTTTGAGAAAGTGTTGTCATCCGAGTTTTATTATTATGGCTCGCTAGCTGATTATGCTATTGATATGAGTAATTGTGGGACCTAAGTGTTATTGTGAGTATGGTTAGTTCATAATATTTGCTG
>NC_041393.1:649520625-649522217 GCF_002162155.2 Triticum dicoccoides
GCAATGCGCCATATTTCGGCACCACCCACTTGATATATAGATCCCTCGTGAGAACGGGGTACGAGGCAGAACAGCCTCTTCCACAGTGCAAAATGGGGCTCGATGCCCAGGAATAGCTCGCAAAGAGCTACGTAGCCGGCGATATGCAGGACAGAGGCGGGCGTAAGGTGATGGAGCTGGAGTCCGTAGAACTCCAGGAGCCCGCGGAGAAACGGATGTATTGGAAATCCGAGTCCCCTTATCAGATAGGGGACGAAGCATACCCGCTCCCCTTTGTTGGGACTTGGGGTAGCCTCTGCTTGCTTCCCACCTTGGTAGGTGGCCAGCCCGGCTCGAACCGGGACCATGAAGGCCGGAGGGAGATATCCCCCCGCTTGGAGCTTCACTAGCTCGTTGTGTGGAACAGAGCACCTCCTCCAATCCCCTGGTGGTGGGCTGGGAGCGCGAGAAGAGGAGCCGCGTCGACGGTCCATTTTTAGGTCAAGGGCGCTCCGATGAAGTATTCGCGGAAGGAAGATGATGTGGTTTGGATCTGGATTTTTGCCTCTTTTGTAGGCGGATGACTCGCACAACTAGGGGGTGAAACATAAAAGACACCCTGGCTTTTCGCATTCGTGCGACGCGTGGAAAAAAGGCCATTATTGGGCGTAGAAGCCAAGAAGCACAGTATTTATGATGAAGCCGGACACTGTTCGGCAGGTACATGGAACTTGAAGGGAGAACCCGCCTTGCAACGCCGAAGACTATATACGCGCTGGACTTATCGTCATTGAAGCCTGGTTCGGGGGCTACTGAGGGAGTCCTGGACTAGGGGGTGTCCGGACAGCCGGACTATCATCGTCTGCCGGACTCCAAGACTACGAAGATACAAGATTGAAGACTCCGTCCCGTGTCCGGATGGGACTTTCCTTGGCGTGGAAGGCAAGCTTGGCGATACGGATATGTAGATCTCGTACCATTGTAACCGACTATGTGTAACCCTAGCCTTCTCCGGTGTCTATATAAACCGGAGGGCTTTAGTCCGTAGGACACAACGTACATTACAGCAATCATACCATAGGCTAGCTTTAGGGTTTAGCCTCCTTGATCTCGTGGTAGATCCACTCTTGTACTACCCATATCATCAATATTAATCAAGCAGGACGTAGGGTTTTACCTCCATCAAGAGGGCCCGAACCTGGGTAAAACATCGTGTCCCTCGTCTCCTATTACCATCCGCCTAGACGCACAGTTCGGGACCCCCTACCAGAGATCCGCCGGTTTTGACACCGACAGATGACAAAGTGAACAAAGGTATATGTGATATACATGTTATTGATGTGTACCTTACTAATGCTCCAGTAGCACCTGGGTATTTGATACTGGTTCTGTTGCTAATATTTGCAACTCGAAACAGGGACTACGGATTAAGCGAAGATTGGCTAAGGACGAGGTGACGATGCGCGTGGGAAATGGTTCCAAAGTCGATGTGATCGCGGTCGGCACGCTACCTCTACATCTACCATCAGGATTAGTTTTAGACCTAAATAATTGTTATTTGGTGCCAGCGTTAAGCATGAACATTATATCTAGATCTTGTTTGATGCGAGACG
>NC_041393.1:649522440-649523044 GCF_002162155.2 Triticum dicoccoides
TTATTCATTTAAATCAGAGAATAATGGTTGTTCTATTTATATGAGTAATATCTTTTATGGTCATGCACCCTTGAAGAGTGGTCTATTTTTATTGAATCTTGATAGTAGTGATACACATATTCATAATGTTGAAACCAAAAGATGCAGAGTTGATAATGATAGTGCAACTTATTTGTGGCACTGTCGTTTGGGTCATATCGGTATAAAGCGCATGAAGAAACTCCATACTGATGGACTTCTGGAATCACTTGATTATGAATCACTTGGTACTTGCGAACCGTGCCTCATGGGCAAGATGACTAAAACGCCGTTCTCCAAAACTATGGAGCGAGCAACAGATTTGTTGGAAATCATACATACTAATGTATGTGGTCCAATGAATATTGAGGCTCGCGGTGGGTATCGTTATTTTCTCACCTTCACAGATGATTTGAGCAGATATGGGTATATCTACTTGATGAAACACAAGTCTGAAACATTTGAAAAGTTCAAAGAATTTCAGAGTGAAGTGGAAAATCATCATAACTAGAAAATAAAATTTCTACGATCTGATCGTGGAGAAGAATATTTGAGTTACGAGTTTGGTTTACATTTGAAGCAAAGC
>NC_041393.1:649529919-649530343 GCF_002162155.2 Triticum dicoccoides
TGTTCTGAGATTGATGTTGCTATGACTTTGCTATGCTTAATGCTTGTCACTAGGGACCGAGTGCCATGATTTCAGATCTGAACCTATTATGTTTTCATGAATATATATGTGTTCTTGATCCTATCTTGCAAGTCTATAGTCACCTATTATGTGTTATGATCCGACAACCCCGAAGTGACAATAATCAGGATACTTCTCGGTGATGCACGTAGTTTGAGGAGTTCATGTAGTCACTATGTGCTAATGCTTTGTTCCGGTTCTTTATTAAAAGGAGGCCTTAATATCCCTTAGTTTCCGTTAGGACCCCGCTGCCACGGGAGGGTAGGACAAAAGATGTCATGCAAGTTCTTTTCCATAAGCACGTATGAACTGGAGCTAGTTCTGTGTCACCCTATGTTATAGCTATTACATGAGGAATCGCATC
>NC_041393.1:649530584-649538628 GCF_002162155.2 Triticum dicoccoides
GGCATAATTATCCATCACTGATCCATTGCCTACGAGATTTTCACATATTGTTCTTCGCTTATTTACTTTTCCGTCGCTATTGTTACAACTACTACAAAACCCAAAAACATTACTTTTGTTATCGTTACCTTTATTATCATACTACTTTGCTACTAAATACTTTGCTGCAGATACTAAGTTATCTAGGTGTGGTTTAATTGACAACTCAACTGCTAATACTCAAGAATATTCTTTGGCTCCCCTTGTGTTGAATCAATAAATTTGGGTTGAATACTTTACCCTCGAAAGCTGTTGCGATCCCCTACACTTGTGGGTTATCAACGGGCACCCGGGCGCGGGGGACCGGGCACCCCGACCGGACAGTGGGCTGCGCCCTGATACGTCTCCAACGTATCTATAATTTATGAAGTATTCATGCTATTATATTATCCATCTGAGATGTTTTATATGCTATTTTACATGATTTTTGGGACTAACCTATTAACCTAGAGCCCAGTGCTAGTTTCTGTCTTTTTCCTTGTTTTTTGAGTTTTATAGAAAAGGAATACCAAACGGAGTCCAATTGACGTGCCAATTTTTGACGATTTTTATGGACCAAAAGAAGCCCCCGGAGTAAAAGAGTTGGGCCAGAAGAGTCCCAAGCCGTCCACGAGGGTGGAGGGCGCGCCCCCCTGCCTCGTGGACGACTCGGAGACCCCCCTGACGTGAGACCTACGCCAAAAATTCCTATAAATACATAAACCTCCAGAAAATAACCTAGATCGGGAGTTCCGCCGCCGCAAGCCTTTGTAGCCACCAAAAACCAATCAGGACCCTGTTCCGGCACCCTGCCGGAGGGGGGGTCCATCACCGGTGGCCATCTTCATCATCCCAACTCTCTCCATGACGAGGAGGGAGTAGTTTACCCTCGGGGCTGAGGGTATGTACTGGTAGCTATGTGTTTGATCTCTCTCTCTCTCTCATGTTCTTGATTCAGCACGATCTTGATGTATCGCGAGCTTTGCTATTATAGTTGGATCTTATGATGTTTCTCCCCCTATACTCTCTTGTAATGGATTGAGTTTTCCCTTTGAAGTTATCTTATCGGCTTGAGTCTTTAAGGATTTGAGAACGCTTGATGTATGTCTTGCATGTGCTTATCAGTGGTGACAATGGGATATTCACGTGATCTACTTGTTGTATGTTTTGGTGATCAACTTGCGGGTTCAGTGACCTTGTGAACTTATGCATAGGGGTTGGCACACGTTTTCGTCTTGACTCTCCGGTAGAAACTTTGGGGCACCCTTTGAAGTTCTTTGTGTTGGTTGAATAGATGAATCTGAGATTGTGTGATGCATATCATATAATCATACCCGCGAATACTTGAGGTGACATTGGAGTATCTAGGTGACATTAGGGTTTTGGTTGATTTGTGTCTTAATGTGTTATTCTAGTATGAACTCTAGGATAGATCGAACAGAAAGAATAACTTCGTGTTATTTTACTACGGACTCTTGAATAGATCGATCAGAAAGGATAACTTTGAGGTGGTTTTGTACCCTACAATAATCTCTTCATTTGTTATCCGCTATTAGTGACTTTGGAGTGACTCTTTGTTGCATGTTGAGGGATAGTTATATGATCTAATTATGTTATCCTTGTTGAGAGAACTTGCACTAGTGAAAGTATGAACCCTAGGCCTTGTTTCCTAGCATTGCAATACCGTTTACGCTCACTTTTATTACTTGCTACCTTGCTGTTTTTATATTTTCAGATTACAAATACTCATATCTATCATCCATATTGCACTTGTATTACCATCTCTTCGCCGAACTAGTGCACCTATACAATTTACTATTGTATTGGGTGTGTTGGGGACACAAGAGACTCTTTGTTATTGAAGGAAATATGCCCTAGAGGCAATAATAAAGTTATTATTTATTTCCTTATTTCATGATAAATGTTTATTATTCATGCTAGAATTGTATTAACCGGAAACATAATACATGTGTGAATACATAGACAAACATAGTGTCACTAGTATGCCTCTACTTGACTAGCTCGTTGAATCAAAGATGGTTAAGTTTCCTAGCCATAGACATGAGCTGTCATTTGATTAACGGGATCACATCATTAAAGAATGATGTGATTGACTTGACCCATTCCGTTAGCTTAGCACTTGATCGTTTAGTATGTTGCTATTGCTTTCTTCATGACTTATACATGTTCCTACAACTATGAGATTATGCAACTCCCGTTTACCGGTGGAACACTTTGTGTGCTACCAAACGTCACAACGTAACTGGGTGATTATAAAGGAGCTCTACAGGTGTCTCCGAAGGTACATGTTGAGTTGGCGTATTTCGAGATTAGGATTTGTCACTCCGATTGTCGGAAAGGTATCTCTGGGCCCTCTCGGTAATGTACATCACTATAAGCCTTGCAAGCAATGTAGCTAATGAGTTATTTGCGGGATGATGCATTACATAACGAGTAAAGAGACTTGCCGGTAACGAGATTGAACTAGGTATTGAGATACCGAAGATCGAATCTCGGGCAAGTAACATACCGATGACAAAGGGAACAACGTATGTTGTTATGCGGTTTGAATGATAAAGATCTTCGTAGAATATGTGGGAGCCAATATGAGCATCTAGGTTCCCCTATTTGTTATTGACCGGAGACATGTCTCGGTCATGTCTACATAGTTCTCGAACCCATAGGGTCCGCACGCTTAAAGTTAGATGACGGTTATATTATGAGTTTATGTGTTTTGATGTACCAAAGGTAGTTCGGAGTCCCGGATGAGATCGGGGACATGACGAGGAGTCTCAAAATGGTCAAGACGTAAAGATCGATATATTGGACGACTATATTCGGTCTTTGGAAAGGTTCCGAGTGATTCGGGTATTTTTCGGAGTACCGGTGAGTTACGGGAATTCGCCAGGGAGTATATGGGCCTTATTGGGCCATACGAGAATAGAGGAGAGAGGCCAAAAGGAAGGAGGCGTGCGCCCCCCCCCCCTCTGGTCCGAATTGGATAAGGGGTGTAGCCCCCTTTTCCTTCTCCCTCTCTCCCTCTTTCCTTCTCTCCTACTACAACTAGGAAAGGAGGAGTCCTACTCCCGGTGGGAGTAGCACTCCCCCCTTGGCGCGCCCTCCTCCTTGGTCGGCCGCCTCCCCCCTTGCTCCTTTATATACAGGGGCAGGGGGTGATGACCCACAAGTATAGGGGATCTATCGTAGTCCTTTCTATAAGTAAGAGTGTCGAACCCAACAAGGAGCAGAAGGAAATGATAAGCGGTTTTCAGCAAGGTATTCTCTGCAAGTACTGAAATAAGTGATAACATATAGTTTTGTGATAAGATAAATTGTAAGGAGCAACAAGTAACAAAAGTAAATAAAGTGCAGCAAGGTGGCCCAATCCTTTTTATAGCAAAGGACAAGCTGGAACAAACTCTTATAATAGGAAAAGCGCTCCCGAGGACACATGAGAATATCGTCAAGCTAGTTTTCATCACGCTCATATGATTCGCGTTCGGTACTTTGATAATTTGATATGTGGGTGGACTGGTGCTTGTGTACTGCCCTTACTTGGACAAGCATCCCACTTATGATTAACCTCTATTGCAAGCATCCGCAACTACAACAAAAGTATTAAGGTAAACCTAACCATAGCATGAAACATATGGATCCAAATCAGCCCCTTACGAAGCAACGCATAAACTAGGGTTTAAGCTTCTGTCACTCTAGCAACCCATCATCTACTTATTACTTCCCAATGCCTTCCTCTAGGCCCAAAGAATGGTGAAGTGTTATGTAGTCGACGTTCACATAACACCACTAGAGGTTAGAAACATACATCTTATCAAAATATCGAACGAATACCAAATTCACATGACTACTAATAGCAAGACTTCTCCCTTGTCCTCAGGAACAAACGTAACTACTCACAAAGCATATTCATGTTCATAATCAGAGGGGTAATAATATGCATAAAGGATCTGAACATATGATCTTCCACCAAATAAACCAACTAGCATCAACTACAAGGAGTAATCAACACTACTAGCAACCTACTAGCACCAATCCCAGACTTGGAGACAAGAATTGGATACAAGAGATGAACTAGGGTTTGGAGATGAGATGGTGCTGGTGAAGATGTTGATGGAGATTGCCCTCTCCAGATGAGAGGAGCGTTGGTGATGACGATGGTGATGATTTCCCCCTCCCGGAGGGAAGTGTCCCCGGTGGAACAGCTCTGCCGGAGCCCTAGATTGGTTCCGCCTCGTGGCGGCGGAGTCTCGTCCCGAAAGGTTGCTTATGATTTTTTTTTCTCATCGAAAGACTTCATATAGGAGAAGATGGGCGTCGGAGAGCCACCAGGGGGCCCACGAGGTAGGGGGCTGTCAGGACCCCGACTCGATGTCACATTGATCTAGCCGGTAACACCTCATATCACTTTGCGGCCTCACGCACGGTATCCCCACGGGTGTCGCCTTACCTTTGCCCGGGACCGTTTGCGCCTTTTGGCTCACGTATATGATAGTGTCGCTAGCATCCATATGATAAGGAGCCCGGGCTGACATGACTAGTCGTAAACCCAAAGTGGCACAGACTTACAGGGACAGGCATCCATGACCCAGCTTCGAACGTGTCGGTCATCAGCAAGTGGGTCCGGGCTGTAGCACTGGGCTAGCAGGACTCCGGTAAACCGGGCTGTAGCGGGCTAACAGGACTCCGGTACTCAAAGCGTGACATTTCCCCGAAGGGACAGACACAGGAACGAAGAAGGACACATGCCGGCCAGCCTAAGTGTTCCAGAGCAGTAGCAAGCTACCATGGCTCAGCGGTAACACTAGGAGACATTTCCCGGTAAGAGAGGCTACTAAAGATAAACAACTTGATGGTCAGATCCCACACATACCAAGCATTTCAATAACATACACACAATATGCTCGATATGTGCAATACAACATGGCATCACAAAATGACTCTACGACTCAAGTAGTTTATTCAATAGGCTCCGAGGAGCGAGACATTACAAACATGGGTCTCATGACCCAACAATCAGAGCATACAAGTCAAAGCACAAGCGGAAGCTATCATGTCTGAGTACAGACATCTATAAATGAAAAAGGCTGAGAAGCCTGACTATCTACCAGATCCTGCCGAGGGCACAAGATCGTAGCTGAGGTATCAAGCTAAACGTCGAAGTCCAAACGGAACTACTAGTGAGACTGAAGTCTCTCTGCAAAAACATAAATAGGCAAACGTGAGTACAAATGTACCCAGCAAGACTTACATCAGAACTATCTACATATGCCTCATTATCAACAAAGGGATGGTGGGGTTTAACTGCAGCAAGCCAGCTTTGACTCGGTGGCTATCCTGAACTACGACTGCAAGTAACTCTTTTGAGGTGGCGCACACGAGTCCACATATTCACCATATCAATACACCACTATGGATCCGCCCCCGTCTCCCTACGAGAACGCCATCCATAGCACTCACGCTTATCTTGCGTATTTTAGAGTATCCACTTTCACTTGTCTATGAACTGATATAAGCAACCCAGAGGTCCTTTTCCGTGGACACGGCTATTCGAATAGATTAGGTTAACCCTGCAGGGGTGTACTTCTTCACACACGCTCTCACCACTTACCGCCGTTTACACGACATGTACTCGGCAACCTTCAAGCGGAAGCCCAACGTGGGTGTCGGCCATGGCCTGCCTAAACACTCAAGTCTCTAGTCCAGGTTTATCGCCTATTCGGGTTCCATCCATGAGGAGATCCGGCCGGAGTTTCGCTCACAGCCCCAAACGATGTGTACAGGGTTCCGTGACACCAAACGGGTGCCCGGTTTACCCGGCCACGTGCCTACCGCATCACAGCCCACCCCTACGGTCAGCGCTGTCCACGGCCTCCAGCATACTACAAACACCAGAAACTACTTGCAACTCCTGGACAGAGGACAAGGGTGATTAAGAAGCCGAGAGGGTCCATTGGTTTCGGGCCCAATGCGTGGTAGTAGCTGAATCATGGATCACAAACACAGAACTCAGTTCCTGAGGACGGTTGCAATGAGACAACCCACCATGTACTCCTACATGGCCTCTCACCGCTACCTTTACCAAATCGTGTTCACACACTTAGCTCTCACACAGTAGGATATGTTCACACGCCTCTGATTCATCCCCGATGAACCAGACCTGACTCAACTCTAAGCAGTAGCAGGCATGACAAGCAAACATGAATGAGTAGGCACATCAGGGCTCAAACAACTCCTACTCATGCTAGTGGGTTTTATCTAATTACTGTGGAATGACAGGTCATGCAGAGGATAAAGGGGTTCAACTACCGCAGCATGTAACGGTTGAATCGGTGTTGTCCTAATGCAGTAAAAGAGAGCAGGAGCGAGAGAGTAGGATTGTATCGGAATGAACAAGGGGGTTTTGCTTGCCTGGCACTTCTGAAGATAGCATTGAGTCTTCATCAGTGTCAACGATCACATCATCGGTATCACGTCTATCGAGAGGGGACAAATACCGGCAACACAGAAGGGAACACAATCAATGCAATGCACAATATGATGCATGATCATGACATGGCAAAATGAATGTGTTTTGAGCTAATGCAACTAGCAACAGATTAAATGAAGTTGGTTTGAATATAAAATTCAAATTCAAACTCCATATGTGGATATTCAAATGCCATTTAATTGATTTGCCCTAAACAGTAGTGATAAGTTGTTCTAACATACATGAAAATGGTACAGATGGATTCCTTGAATTTTTCTGATAATTTTTCATATATAATTTATTAAATTTGGAGTTACGGTTAATTTTCTATGAATTTTGGAAGTTTTAGGCATTTTCTGAAATTTATAAATCGTTTAATAATTATCTAAATTCCAGAAAGGAATTATTGCGTCAGCACTAGGTCATGCTGACCTCAGCATAGTCAACAGGGGCTGGTCCGGGTCAAACCTGACCAGGGGGTCCCACTGCTCAGTGACACACCGCTGGCCTGAGTCACTGACGTGTGGGGCCAGTCAAAAGCCACGTCAGCAAGTCAAACTGACGTCGAGGCCCACATGTCAGTGAGATAGAGAGCTAACAGGGGGTTATTTAACTTAACCCGAGTTTTTAACAGCAGCGGTCCCACATGTCATGCACAAGGGTTTAATTAACTGAGTGATTAGCACCTAATCTAATGTTCCACGTCAGCTCTAATCGGCGTTTAGCCGCCGGCGTAACAGGGCACGGCGAGGTCGCTCGTCCGGCCAACTCCGGCGACGGGAGGTCGCACGGCCGGGTGCGTTGGAACACCCGCAGCAGGGCGCGTACGATGGTGGTGGTGGCTGGAGCTGATGCGGGCTGTAGCGGCACCGGCGATGAGCTCGGCGGCGGCGATGCTCGGGCTCGGTCGGGGCGCGGGGCTGCAGCTTGCTAGCGAGCAGGTTGAGAGGCGCAAAAGCACCAGGGGAGCTCCTGGAGCACTACCGCGTGCTCGGACGTGAGCAGATCGAGCTCAGGCCAAGGCGGCGATGAGACACGGCGGCAGAAGCTCTCGGCGATGGCGGGAATCGAGCTAGCGAACCAAATCCACCACGGGGTATGAGGGGAAAGGGAGAGGGGCTCACAGGGAGTCGTATGAAGAAGACGGCGAGCTCAGGGAGGCCCTGTGGACGACGAATCGGGCGGCGGCATCCGGCGGCCGTGGACAGGGAAGAGGGGTCGCAGCGTCGTCTTGGGGTCCTCCGGCCTTGCGTGGGTCGGCGGAGAGGCGCTCGGGTTCTAGGCGGAGCTCGTGGGCTGGTCAGAGAAGCGAGGGGGCGGCGGTGGCCGTGGTTATGGCGAGCGGCGGCGATGGCGACTCTCGGTCATGCGAGTGAGAGAGCCAGGGAAGAGAGAAGAAGGGATGGGGGAGAGTGAGAGCGGTCCAGGGGGTGCGTGGCATCCTCAGGGCGACGGGGAAACAGGCAGAGAGGCAGGAGGTGGCCTGGGCGTGTGCCCGCGCGCTCCGGCCACGCGCCTGCGCCCACTGGCGCGAGGAGGAAG
>NC_041393.1:649539173-649555078 GCF_002162155.2 Triticum dicoccoides
GGGGGGGGGAAATGGTGGGCTGGGCCGCGGGAGGAGCTGGGCCGGCAACAGTAGCGGGCTGCGCAGGTAGGCTGAGGTAAGTACTGTCCCTTTTATTTTTTTCCTGTTCTGTTTGTTTTATTTCATATCTTTTGCCACTGTTTTCAAATTTAAACAAATTCAAAACAGTGCCAAATATCCTCTGAATAATTTATGTTGCTAGATGGACTTTTCCAAAAGCTCATAAAATATTTCAGGGGTATTTGAAATTATATTCTAATTATATGAATATAATTCAAATTCAAATAGCTAATGATTTAAATTCAAAGTCCCAAAAATAAATCCTTAAAAATGTTCAATATTTTGGTTGGGACCAGAACCCTTACCAAAAATTATCAAACATTTAAGAAGAGCATTTTGGAACAATGAATGAGATTTTAGGGGTTTTTGCCCCTCTTTTATTTAGGGTTTTGAGGCTTCCAAATTTCCTCAATTCAAGTTTCAAAAATATAGACATGATGCACACATGAAGCTAGCCTAGAGCAAAGCCAGAAGCTAGGGATGTGACAACTCACCCCCACTAAACAAGAATCTCGTCTCGAGATTCAAGCGTAGGGTAAGGTGAAGGGGAAACGCAACTAGTATAATCTTCACGATCCAGGGTGCACTTCAGTTGAACGTTGATTCATTCACCATCATTGTCTTGTCGTCTTGCTTTGAGAAATCCTGCCAATCATGACAAGAAGAGGAAAGGAAAACTCTGGAAGGATCGGTCTTCGAGAAGACCGAACAACTTAGGATCAACTCATGGGATGAGACATAGCAACATCTCTTAAGCTGAGAGACGAAGCACAGATCCAAAGAAAAGGAGTGAAGCAGATAACGAGGGTTCACTAGGTAGACAACAATTCCATGCTTAAGAAGGTGGTGAACGATTGCCAACGTAGCGAAGAGTTGAGTTGCCATGATACCACAACGAGGCATCTTAGGGATGGTGACTCGTAGATATATCCCCTTAAGTGGCAAAAAGAATTACCTTGTTGAAGACAACGCAATGTATGATTTTGCTTATCACCGAAAATGGAAGGGACCCATGGTAGAATGGCGCATTGGTGGTGCAAGCTGGGAACAAAATGCAAATGCTGGAAATGATTCTGGTAATTGGGGAAGAACCCAACAATAGAGAGTGAATTTGCTGTTTGAAAAGATCATAGCATTACCGAGGAAACTGAGAGCAAACCCAGCTAGTGCCGAAGATAACACGTAGCGCTTGTGCGTGCTCTCAAGAACTTGAGCATTTCCACATTCATCAAGGTTTTACCAACATCCGTGTCAAGGATCCTGGCAACACAACTTGCTACCACGATGAATGACGATGGAGGATGCAGATGCAAAGGAAGATAGCACTTTCTCAGATTTCACCTTAGCGAGGCCAAGGAAACAAAATCTAGATGATCGACCGAGAGACGTTTAGCACTCCGCTTCTAATGTTCTCCTTGATGTGCTAGTGTAACCCATTCATAGATATGGTTTGATATCTATAACATCAAGTAAAAGGTCGGACTTCGGGAACACAACAGATCATAAAAATCCATAGGGGCAACTAGGGAGTAAACCCTACAAAATCCCTATGGGGAGGTGGCCAACTGCTTCAATCAAGATACTACAATAATAGGTCTCTCGGCTGGGTGGTGCTGGCCTCGACATCCACTTTACCGGTTATCGAGGGACCAATAATATAGTTCTTGGGAAATGTTCCAAACCATCATATCTGCCTGAGATTCAGATCTGGTTGGTGTCAGGATATTCCAGACTCATCGAGTCTAGGAAGAAAAATGAAAGGTTGCAACACAAATCGACGAGATGACGTTGCGGAATTCTCGGGAGATGAACTACGATAGCAAGCTCCAAAACATGAGCTGGTTCTGCTACAAACATGTGAACATGTTGTCCAAGACAAGCATGACCACGTGGTAGTCTTATAATAAAAAACTACCGAGTTCAGGAGGGGGAACCATCATCGAGGATATCGAAGTCCTTGCATAAGGTATACTCTTAAGAAGGAACTTCTTCTCCTTGAACAATTCAATCAGTGGCTTGGTGTGCTAGGGACACATATAGATTGAAGGTTGCAAGTCTTCAAACCACAGAATTCTTCGCACGTATGCATGACTGACTTGGAATGATTCCAAGAAAACAACATTGACTTTCTCGAATCCACGGCGGCAACTTGCATCAGATGCACATGGACTGGAGGAAGTCACTTCTTACATCCGAACATTTGCTTCATGAACTAGCATGAAGAAATGCTTTCAAAAGTTTCCAACACTAGCTTAATGTTCAACAAAATCATGGAGGAGATAAGGATGTTGTCAATGGGCTCAACAACAATTCATCTAGGTTTCCTTTTAAAAGGAATTCCATAGTTAAGTGAACAAGGGATAGCATTGGTCAGGCCAAAGATGTAATGGTGTATGCTCGAGGGATCAACCACGAGTAAGACAACATTACGAATATCGTTGGTTCTGATTTGATTGACGATAGCTCACACTCAAATCAAAGGTTCGGGTAAGATAATAGATCCAGCAACTGATCACAAGGACCAATCGATGAAGATATCATCTTTCTTCAACACACACTACACAAGAATATCCCTTTGGATGAACTAAATCGGGCAAGCTTCTATCTTCCAACTCTCCAAGTTGATGCATAGCTTAACCCACTAGCTCAGGGGTATCCAACACGAATTCTTGGAGAAAGAGTGGTTTACAGGATAAACCAACTTGATCACGAGCTTAACATAACAGTCAGGCGACAACCTGGTGATACTTTCGAGAAGATATTCGGAAAATCACGAACCACCGATATGTTACTAAGCTCGAGAACAATCTTGCTTTTCAGAGCAAGATGATATGATCAAATGAGCGAGGACTTGACAAAATCCTAACTCATCAATCAAAGAGTGCACCAGGAAATAAAGACTAGGTAGCACGATCAATCTTAGAATGGTGATTCAATAACCAACATACTAAGAATAAGATTATTGTCCATTAACTACCAAGCAATGGGGTTGCTAGGAGTATTGAGTTCATCCATCATGATTCACTTGTCGGCACTCTGGCTGCAACAACACGGAACCGAGGAATGAACAATGATGGCAAGAAGTATCACTGTACCAAGAGTTCATAGGATGGTGTGCAATTCCTATAACAATCCCGATATAAAGATGGTAATACTTCAGGGTAGAACAGGATCAAAGGCTGGATTAGCAATTTGATCTGCGGGGCACAACTTCTTTGACCCAATCCTAGATATGGATGAGATACTGGAGTTTGTTTCTCCAAGTCATTCCGAACTAGAACAGCTTGACGGACCACAAGAATAACGAGCATCGGTGAACACGAATGCACGACATCAACTTGACTATCAACTGATAGACGAGGGTCAGAAGACAACTAAAGAGGGACAACTCAAAGGAACATACGATTTTCTGAGTTGTGGATGCATGGTTTAGCATGTCGAACGAATTCCACATATTTCTTCCGGATAACCCATGCAGAAAGGTAGAACTGGCAGAGTCACGATTTATGAATGGAGAACTCCTCAAGAGTACTCTAATTGTGATTTTTTTTTTGATCCAATAAACATCTGCCATAAGTAGTTCATGGTATTTGGAAGAAGAAGATACCACGGACTTCAAGGACTATCGCAAAGGTTACTAATATCCTAAGGGCACTAGCAATTACTATCAACATGAAGTAGGTAGAGTGAATCTTGGGTTCAGAACCCAGGAGTAGAATACCTACTACTAAGTAGCATCACGGGATGCTTCCGAGAATAAAGGCCAGAATCATCACACTGGGATCACAATCATAGCTAAATTACTAGATGATCCCCTAAGACACCCAGGGTTATAATAATATCTCCAACATATACGCCGAGGTAACAAAGTACCTCAACTCACCGATTAGTGTGGTTAATCTGGCCCAAAGGAACATCGGAACGGAAGGAAGGGATTTTGCAAATGCTTCAGACTATCTAGAAACCTGGGATGACTCGGACAGCATAACGGCTGTAAATGCTCAGAAAAGACTTGAGGCATTCACAAAAATGGTGGCATAACCACTCAGAAACACAATATCAAGGTCTCGAGATCAATAATTAACATACAGAAGGTAGAAACTGAACTGAGGCTTAAATCCAACAATTCTATAGGTCTACGGATTGGTAACACGTGATCCTAATAGAAAGAAGAGATAGCCTAGTTCTTAATCCCCGCAGGAAAGATAAGATGACTCAGATCAGAAGGGCATGAGGTATAAGGAGTAAAAAGAGCCTTACGTTCCATCCCACAATCAATTCCCTTATATAACTAAAGAATTTCTAGACTCAACTTCGACCAGTTTGGCTTGGTAATCCTACAGGCAGTCAAGCTCTGATACCAACGCTGTCAGGACCCCGACTCGATGTCACATTGATCTAGCCGGTAACACCTCATATCACTTTGCGGCCTCACGCACGGTATCCCCACGGGTGTCGCCTTACCTTTGCCCGGGACCGTTTGCGCCTTTTGGCTCACGTATATGATAGTGTCGCTAGCATCCATATGATAAGGAGCCCGGGCTGACATGACTAGTCGTAAACCCAAAGTGGCATAGACTTACAGGGACAGGCATCCATGACCCAGCTTCGAACGTGTCGGTCATCAGCAAGTGGGTCCGGGCTGTAGCACTGGGCTAGCAGGACTCCGGTAAACCGGGCTGTAGCGGGCTAACAGGACTCCGGTACTCAAAGCGTGACATTTCCCCGAAGGGACAGACACAGGAACGAAGAAGGACACATGCCGGCCAGCCTAAGTGTTCCGGAGCAGTAGCAAGCTACCATGGCTCAGTGGAAACACTAGGAGACATTTCCCGGTAAGAGAGGCTACTAAAGATAAACAACTAGATGGTCAGATCCCACACATACCAAGCATTTCAATAACATACACACAATATGCTCGATATGTGCAATACAACATGGCATCACAAAATGACTCTACGACTCAAGTAGTTTATTCAATAGGCTCCGAGGAGCGAGGTATTACAAACATGGGTCTCATGACCCAACACTCAGAGCATACAAGTCAAAGCACAAGCGAAAGCTATCATGTCTGAGTACAGACATCTATAAATGAAAAAGGCTGAGAAGCCTGACTATCTATCAGATCCTGCCGAGGGCACAAGATCGTAGCTGAGGTAACAAGCTAAACGTCGAAGTCCACGTGAAACTACTAGCGAGACCGAAGTCTCTCTGCAAAAACATAAAATAGGCAAACGTGAGTACAAATGTACCCAGCAAGACTTACATCAGACCTATCTACATATGCATCATTATCAACAAAGGGGGTGGTGGGGTTTAACTGCAGCAAGCCAGCTTTGACTCGGTGGCTATCCTAAACTACGTCTGCAAGCGACTCTTTTGAGGTGGCGCACACAAGTCCACATATTCACCATATCAATACACCACTATGGATCCGCTCCCGTCTCCCTACGAGAACGCCATCCATAGCACTCACGCTTATCTTGCGTATTTTAGAGTATCCACTTTCACTTGTCTATGAACTGATATAAGCAACCCAGAGGTCCTTTTCCGTGGACACGGCTATTCATATAGATCATATTAACCCTGCAGGGGTGTACTTCTTCACACACGCTCTCACCACTTACCGCCGTTTACATGACATGTACTCGGCAACCTTCAAGCGGAAGCCCAACGTGGGTGTCGGCCACGGCCTACCTAAACACTCAAGTCTCTAGTCCAGGTTTATCGCCTATTCGGGTTCCATCCATGAGGAGATCCGGCCGGAGTTTCGCTCACAGCCCCAAACGATGTGTACAGGGTTCCGTGACACCAAACGGGTGCCCGGTTTACCCGGCCACGTGCCTACCGCATCACAGCCCACCCCTACGGTCAGCGCTGTCCACGGCCTCCAGCATACTACAAACACCAGAAACTACTTGCAACTCCTGGACAGAGGACAAGGGTGATTAAGAAGCCGAGAGGGTCCATTGGTTTCGGGCCCAATGCGTGGTAGTAGCTGAATCATGGATCACAAACACAGAACTCAGTTCCTGAGGACGGTTGCAATGAGACAACCCACCATGTACTCCTACATGGCCTCTCACCGCTACCTTTACCAAATCGTGTTCACACACTTAGCTCTCACACAGTAGGATATGTTCACACGCCTCTGATTCATCCCCGATGAACCAGACCTGACTCAACTCTAAGCAGTAGCAGGCATGACAAGCAAACATGAATGAGTAGGCACATCAGGGCTCAAACAACTCCTACTCATGCTAGTGGGTTTTATCTAATTACTGTGGAATGACAGGTCATGCAGAGGATAAAGGGGTTCAACTACCGCAGCATGTAACGGTTGAATCGGTGTTGTCCTAATGCAGTAAAAGAGAGCAGGAGCGAGAGAGTAGGATTGTATCGGAATGAACAAGGGGGTTTTGCTTGCCTGGCACTTCTGAAGATAGCATTGAGTCTTCATCAGTGTCAACGATCACATCATCGGTATCACGTCTATCGAGAGGGGACAAATACCGGCAACACAGAAGGGAACACAATCAATGCAATGCACAATATGATGCATGATCATGACATGGCAAAATGAATGTGTTTTGAGCTAATGCAACTAGCAACAGATTAAATGAAGTTGGTTTGAATATAAAATTCAAATTCAAACTCCATATGTGGATATTCAAATGCCATTTAATTGATTTGCCCTAAACAGTAGTGATAAGTTGTTCTAACATGCATGAAAATGGTACAGATGGATTCCTTGAATTTTTCTGATAATTTTTCATATATAATTTATTAAATTTGGAGTTACGGTTAATTTTCTATGAATTTTGGAAGTTTTAGGCATTTTCTGAAATTTATAAATCGTTTAATAATTATCTAAATTCCAGAAAGGAATTATTGCGTCAGCACTAGGTCATGCTGACCTCAGCATAGTCAACAGGGGCTGGTCCGGGTCAAACCTGACCAGGGGGTCCCACTGCTCAGTGACACACCGCTGGCCTGAGTCACTGACGTGTGGGGCCAGTCAAAAGCCACGTCAGCAAGTCAAACTGACGTCGAGGCCCACATGTCAGTGAGATAGAGAGCTAACAGGGGGTTATTTAACTTAACCCGAGTTTTTAACAGCAGCGGTCCCACATGTCATGCACAAGGGTTTAATTAACTGAGTGATTAGCACCTAATCTAATGTTCCACGTCAGCTCTAATCGGCGTTTAGCCGCCGGCGTAACAGGGCACGGCGAGGTCGCTCGTCCGGCCAACTCCGGCGACGGGAGGTCGCACGGCCGGGTGCGTTGGAACACCCGCAGCAGGGCGCGTACGATGGTGGTGGTGGCTGGAGCTGATGCGGGCTGTAGCGGCACCGGCGATGAGCTCGGCGGCGGCGATGCTCGGGCTCGGTCGGGGCGCGGGGCTGCAGCTTGCTAGCGAGCAGGTTGAGAGGCGCAAAAGCACCAGGGGAGCTCCTGGAGCACTACCGCGTGCTCGGACGTGAGCAGATCGAGCTCAGGTCAAGGCGGCGATGAGACACGGCGGCAGAAGCTCTCGGCGATGGCGGGAATCGAGCTAGCGAACCAAATCCACCACGGGGTATGAGGGGAAAGGGAGAGGGGCTCACAGGGAGTCGTATGAAGAAGACGGCGAGCTCAGGGAGGCCCTGTGGACGACGAATCGGGCGGCGGCATCCGGCGGCCGTGGACAGGGAAGAGGGGTCGCAGCGTCGTCTTGGGGTCCTCCGGCCTTGCGTGGGTCGGCGGAGAGGCGCTCGGGTTCTAGGCGGAGCTCGTGGGCTGGTCAGAGAAGCGAGGGGGCGGCGGTGGCCGTGGTTATGGCGAGCGGCGGCGACGGCGACTCTCGGTCATGCGAGTGAGAGAGCCAGGGAAGAGAGAAGAAGGGATGGGGGAGAGTGAGAGCGGTCCAGGGGGTGCGTGGCATCCTCAGGGCGACGGGGAAACAGGCAGAGAGGCAGGAGGTGGCCTGGGCGTGTGCCCGCGCGCTCCGGCCACGCGCCTGCGCCCACTGGCGCGAGGAGGAAGGCGACAGGGGGGGGGAAATGGTGGGCTGGGCCGCGGGAGGAGCTGGGCCGGCAACAGTAGCGGGCTGCGCAGGTAGGCTGAGGTAAGTACTGTCCCTTTTATTTTTTTCCTGTTCTGTTTGTTTTATTTCATATCTTTTGCCACTGTTTTCAAATTTAAACAAATTCAAAACAGTGCCAAATATCCTCTGAATAATTTATGTTGCTAGATGGACTTTTCCAAAAGCTCATAAAATATTTCAGGGGTATTTGAAATTATATTCTAATTATATGAATATAATTCAAATTCAAATAGCTAATGATTTAAATTCAAAGTCCCAAAAATAAATCCTTAAAAATGTTCAATATTTTGGTTGGGACCAGAACCCTTACCAAAAATTATCAAACATTTAAGAAGAGCATTTTGGAACAATGAATGAGATTTTAGGGGTTTTTGCCCCTCTTTTATTTAGGGTTTTGAGGCTTCCAAATTTCCTCAATTCAAGTTTCAAAAATATAGACATGATGCACACATGAAGCTAGCCTAGAGCAAAGCCAGAAGCTAGGGATGTGACAGGGGCGCGCCCAGGGGGAGGGGCGCGCCCCCACCCTCGTGAGCAGGGTGTGGGCCCCCTGGCCTTCATCTTTGGTGACGATTTTTCTTTCTTTATTTTAAGATATTCCGTGGAGTTTCAGGACTTTTGGAGTTGCGCAGAATAGGTCTCCAATATTTGCTCCTTTTCCAGCCAGAATTCCAGCTGCCGGCATTCCCCCTCTTCATGGTAAACCTTGTAAAATAAGAGAGAATAGCCATAAGTAATGTGGCATAACGTGAAATAACAACCCATAATGTGATAAATATCGATATAAAAGCATGATGTAAAATGGACGTATCAACTCCCCCAAGCTTAAACCTCGCTTGTCCTCAAGCGAAAAGTCGTTAACAATAAATATGTCCTCATGTTTAGAGGTAGAGGCGTCGATAAAAATAAAATACGGACATGAAGGCATCATGATTATTTTCATAACAGCAACATAAATAGATTTTGTCATATGATTGCTCATGTTCAAGTGATGATCTTTTAACAAAGCCAAAGTATGAATCAGAAACCTTATTGGGCACCAACAATTATAATCTCAGTCATTGAAGCAATTGCAATTTATCATAACATCGGAAAGAGTCTATGTCAGAGCTTAAAAGCAAGTCCACATACTCAACTATCACTTAGTCCTTCATAATTGCTAACACTCACGCGATACTTGTGGTTATGGAGTTTTAATCGGACACAGAGAAAGATAGGGGCTTGTAGTTTTGCCCCACAACCTTTTACCTCAAGGGTAATGTCAACAATAATAATTCATGCTCCCCCACATCCAATTATATATATATATATATATATATATATATATATATATATATATATATATATATATCATGTTCTTTCCGACATGTCGAGCCTGCCAAAGGATAAAATGAAAAAGGAAAGGTGAAGATCACCGTGACTCTTGCATAAAGTAAAGGATAATAATAAAAGATAGGCCCTTCGCAGAGGGAAGCAGAGGTTGCTGTGCACTTTTATGGTTGGATGCACAAAATCTTAATGCAAAAGAACGTCACTTTACATTGCCCCTTGCATGTGAACCTTTATTATGTAGTCCGTCGCTTTTATTGCGTCCACAACAAGTTAGTGCAAAGTTTATTTTCTCCGCACTAATAAGTCATGCATATTTGGAGAGTAATTTTTATTGCTTGCATCGATGACAACTTACTTGAAGGATCTTACTCAATCCATAGGTAGATATGGTGGACTCTCATGGCAAAACTGGTTTAAGGGTATTTGGAAGCACAAGTAGTATTTCTACTTAGTGCTGAGAATTTGGCTAGCATGAGAGGGAAAGGCAAGCTCAACATGTTAGAGGAACCATGACAACATACTTTATCTCAGATGTAAGAAAACATAACTCATTATGTTGTCTTCCTTGTCCAACATCAACTCTTTAGCATGTCATATTTTAATGAGTGCTCCCAATCATAAAAGATGTCAATGATAATATATCTATATGTGAAACCTCTCTCTCCTTATTACTTCCTATTAATTGCAGTGATGATCAAAGCTATATTTGCCAACTCCCAACAACTTTTAATCATCATACTCTTTCTATGTGGAGTTATTACTTTCACTAAGATCAATACGAACTCTTTGTTTCCTTTTTATTCTTTTCTTTGTTCACCCAAGATCATGGCAAAGTAATCAAGCCCTTGACTCAACACTAATCTTTATTATATATATAGCTCACGGACTCGATTGCATAGAGGGATCATAAAGCAAAACTTCAAAACTAGATCATGCCATGACTTTTATTCTACTAAATCAAGATACTACTAATAGGATCGAACTAAGAAAAACGGTAAAGATAGGAGTTGTGATGGTGATACGATACCGGGGCACCTCCCCCAAGCTTGCCAGTTGCCAAGGGGAGTGCCCATACCCATGTGATTATATCTCCCTCTTTGTTGTTGGCCGTGGGGGTGTTGTTGATGATGGAAGCTTGTCGTCCACCTTCCATGGCATAGGCTCACCCTCATAGAAGGATGATCGAGTCTCCGGAATCCTCAAATCTGCAACGGAACAGCTCGAAACGAAAATAGAGGATATTTGCGTGATACGGTCGTCAAAACCTTCGGGAGAATATATAATGAATTTTTACCGACCAAAATACGTAACGTGCAAGAAAACGGAGTCCGGAGGGCACACGGGGTGCTCACGAGGTAGGGGGCGCGCCCAGGGGGGTAGGGCGCGCCCTCCACCCTCGTGGAGGCCTCGTGTCCTCCCCAAACTACTACTTATTTTTCTATTTTTCTAAATATTCCAAAATGGAGAAATATTGCTTGAAAAATTGTTTTGGGGTCGGTTTACTTACCATACCACATACCTATTCCTTTTCGGAGTCTGGAACGTTCCGGAAAGTTTCCCTTATGTATTCCTCTGGGGCTACGGTTTCAATAACATTAGTTTCAGCATTTATAGGATTACCTGAGATATAGTGTTTGATTCTTTGACCGTTTACCACCTTCGGATTTGTGCCTGCGAAGTTGTTGATTTTTATGGCACCGGAACGATAGACCTCCTCGATAACGTAAGGACCTTCCCATTTGGAGAGAAGTTTTCCTGCAAAAAATCTTAAACGAGAGTTGTATAGTAATACATAATCACCTACATTAAACTCACGCTTTTGTATCCTTTTGTCATGCCATCTTTTAACTTTTTCTTTAAACAGCTTGGCATTTTCATAAGCTTGGGTTCTCCATTCATCAAGTGAGCTAATATCAAACAACCTCTTCTCACCGGCAAGTTTGAAATCATAGTTGAGCTCTTTAATAGCCCAATATGCCTTATGTTCTAGTTCGAGAGGTAAGTGACATGCTTTTCCATAAACCATTTTATACGGAGACATACCCATAGGATTTTTGTACGCAGTTCTATAGGCCCATAATGCATCATTCGGTTTTTTGGACCAATTCTTTCTAGACCTATTGACAGTCTTTTGCAAAATTAATTTGAGCTCTCTATTGCTCAACTCTACCTGACCACTAGACTGCGGGTGATAAGGAGATGCAATTCTATGATTAACATCGTATTTAGCAAGCATCTTACGGAAAGCACCATGAATAAAGTGTGAACCACCATCAGTCATTAAGTATCTAGGGACTCCAAACCTCGGAAAAATAACTTCCTTAAGCATTTTAATAGAAGTGTTATGATCAGCACTACTAGTTGGAATAGCTTCTACCCACTTAGTAACGTAATCAACAACAACTAAAATATGTGTATATCCATTAGAGGCAGGAAAAGGTCCCATATAATCAAAGCCCCAAACATCAAATGGCTCAATAACAAGTGAATAATTCATAGGCATTTCTTGACGTCTACTAATATTACCAATTCTTTGACATTCATCACAAGACAAAACAAACTTACGGGCATCCTTGAAGAGAGTAGGCCAATAGAAACCAGATTGCAATACCTTATGTGCAGTTCTATCTCCAGCGTGGTGTCCTCCATAAGCTTCGGAGTGACACTTGCGTAGGATCTATTCCTGTTCATGCTCAGGTACACAACGTCTAATAACACCATCTACTCCTTCTTTATAAAGATGTGGATCATCCCAAAAGTAATGTCTCAAATCATAAAAGAATTTTGCTTTTGTTAGTATGTGAAGCTAGGTGGTATAAATTTAGCAACAATATAATTAGCATAATCAGCATACCATGGAGTGCTACGAGAAGTGCTTATGACATTTAATTATTCATCAGGAAAGTTATCATCAATAGGTAGTGGGTCATCAAGAACATTCTCTAACCTATATAAGTTGTCTGCAACTGGGTTCTCAGCTCCTTTTCTATCAACAATATGTAAATCAAATTCTTGAAGCAAGAGAACCCATCTAATGAGTCTAGGTTTTGCATCTTTCTTTTCCATAAGATATTTAATAGCAGCATGATCGGTATGAATAGTTACTCTAGAATCAACAATATAGGGTCTGAATTTATCACAAGCAAATACAACTGCTAAAAGTTCCTTTTCAGTAGTAGCATAATTTCTTTGAGCATTGTCGAGAGTCTTACTAGCATAATGGATAACATTTAATTTCTTATCAACTCTTTTCCCTAGAACAACACCTACAGCATAATCACTAGCATCACACATAATTTCAAAGGGTAAATTCCAATCAGGTGGCTGAACAATAGGTGCAGAGACTAATGCTTTCTTAAGTATTTCAAATGCTTCTACACAATCATCATCAAAGATAAATGGTACATCTTTTTGTAATAAATTAGTCAGAGGCCGAGAAATTTTCGAGAAGTCATTAATGAACCTCCTATAAAATCCGGCGTGACCAAGGAAACTTCTTATACCTTTGGTATCCTTGGGACATGGCATATTTTCAATAGCATCAACCTTGGCTTTATCAACTTCAATACCTCTTTCAGAAACTTTGTGCCCCAAGACAATACCTTCATTAACCATAAAGTGGCACTTTTCCCAATTCAAGACAAGATTAGTTTCTTCACATCTCTGCAAAACTCGATCAAGATTGCTCAAGCAATCATCAAAAGAGGAACCATAGACGGAAAAGTCGTCCATGAAAACTTCACAAATCTTTTCACAAAAATCAGAGAATATAGCCATCATGCATCTTTGAAAGGTAGCAGGTGCATTACATAAACCAAAAAGCATACGTCTATAAGCAAAAGTACCAAAAGGGCATGTAAAAGTAGTCTTTGATTGATCTTTAGCCAACATAGGTATTTGAGAGAAACCAGAATAACCATCTAGAAAGCAATAATGTGTATGTTTGCATAACCTTTCTAGCATTTGATCAATAAAAGGTAAGGGGTAATGATCTTTCTTAGTAGCTTTATTTAATTTGCGGAAATCAATTACCATCCTATAACCTGTGATAATTCTTTGCGGGATCAATTCGTCTTTATCATTAGGGACAACAGTAATACCTCCCTTCTTAGGGACACAATGGACAGGACTTACCCACTGACTATCAGCAACGGGGTAAATTATACCTGCCTCCAGAAGCTTGAGTATTTCTTTCCTTACCACTTCTTTCATTTTAGGATTCAAACGTCGTTGAGGATCACAAACTAGTTTGGCATCAGCTTCCAAATTTATTTTATGTTGACATAGAGTGGGACTGTTGCCCTTAAGATCATCCAGAGTATATCCAATAGCGGCACGGTGCTTTTTCAGAGTTTTCAATAATCTTTCTTCTTCATGCTCTAAAAGGTTAGCACTAATAATAACAGGATATATTTTCTTTTCATCAAGATAAGCATACTGAAGATTATCAGGCAACGGTTTAAGCTCAAACACGGGATCGCCCTTGGGTGGAGGAGGATCCCCTAGGATTTCAACAGGCAGATTGTGTTTCAGAATAGGTTTCTATTCAAAGAATACTTCATCTATTTCCTTTCTTTCATTCATGAACATCTCATTTTCATGGTCTAGCAAATAGTGTTCTAAATGATCACTAGGAGGTACGGCAATAGAAGCAAGACCAATAATTTCATCCTTACTAGGCAATTCTTCCTCACGATGTTGTTTACTAAATTTAGAGAAATTAAACTCATGAACCATATCATCCAAGCCAATAGTAACAACATCCTTTTCGCAGTCTATCTTAGCATTATCAGTATTCAAGAAGGGTCTACCAAAAATAATGGGACAAAAGCTATCTTGTGGAGAACCAAGAACAAGGAAATCAATGGGATATTTTGTTTTTCCACACAAGACTTCAACATCTCTAACAATCCCCATTGCAGATATAGTATCTCTATTGGCAAGTTTAATTGTGACATCAATACCTTCTAATTCGGCAGGTGCAATTTCATTCTTAATTTCTTTGTATAAAGTATGTGGTATAACACTAGCACTAGCACCCATATCACATAAGCCATGGTAACAATGATCTCCTATTTTAACAGAAATAACAGGCACGCCTACCACAGGTCTATGTTTATCTCTATCACAGGGTTTAGCAATTCTAGCAGTTTCACCAGAGAATTCAATGACATGCCCATCAATATTA
Organism: Triticum dicoccoides; assembly: GCF_002162155.2. NCBI lineage: Eukaryota > Viridiplantae > Streptophyta > Magnoliopsida > Poales > Poaceae > Triticum > Triticum dicoccoides. The sequence continues at coordinate 649,553,842 of NC_041393.1, forward strand.
TTGGACAAGAGATCTTTAACAATAGCAATATTGGGTTCTACTTTGACTTGCTCAGGAGGTGTATAAGTCCTAATATTGCTTTTACGAACAACAGTTGAATCTTTAGCATGATCCTTTACTCTAGCAGGGAAAGGTGGTTTCTCAACATAAGAGGTAGGAACAATAGGATCATTATAAGTGATGGTTTCTTCTTAAACTTTAATAGGTGCAGCTACTTTTACTTCTATGGGAGGATGATATTTAAACCACTTCTCCTTGGAGAGATCAACATAAGTAGCAAAAGATTCACAGAAAGAAGCTACTATCTCAGAGTCAAGTCCATATTTAGTGCTAAACTTACGGAAAATATCGATATCCATAAAAGATTTAACACAATCAAACTTAGGTGTCATACCTGACTCCTTACCTTCGTCAAGGTCCCAATCTTCAGAGTTGCGTTTAATTCTATCCAATAAATTCCATCTAAATTCAATAGTCTTCATCATAAAAGAGCCAGCACAAGAAGTATCGAGCATGGTTTTATTATTATCAGAGAGCCGAGAATAATTTTTTTGAAGAATTGTCAATTTTGAGAGCTCATGATTGGGGCATGAATATAACATGGATTTAAGCCTCCCCCAAGCTTGAGCGATGCTTTCTCCTTCGCGAGGCCAAAAATTGTATATATAATTGCGATCACGATGAACAAGATGCATAGGGTAATACTTTTGATGAAATTCCAATTTCATTCTTTTATAGTTCCATGATCTCATATCATCACATAGCCTATACCATGTCGATGCGTCTCCCTTCAAAGATAAAGGGAAAGTCTTCTTCTTAACAACATCATCGGGTATACCTGCAAGCTTAAATAATCCACAAATATCATCCAAATAGCGTAGATGCTCGTCAGGACGCTTTGTTCCATCTCCTGTAAAAGTATTAGCCAACAGTTTTTCCATAATACCCGTAGGAAATTCAAAAGGAGTTTCATTTTCAATAGGTTCAGTAGGTTGAGGGGCAACTCTTTGCTCTACTAGACGGGGTGAAGATACCCCGAACAAGCCCCTCAAACAATTACTTTCCATAGTAACAAGTGATAGAAAATTTCAGCACACTAAATAAATTTTTCCTTACCAAATTCCACTTACCAAAGGCGCTACACTCCCCGGTAACGACGCCAGAAAAGAGTCTTGATGACCCACAAGTATAGGGGATCTACCATAGTCCTTTCGATAAGTAAGAGTGTCGAACCCAA
>NC_041393.1:649556181-649562611 GCF_002162155.2 Triticum dicoccoides
ACACTACTAGCAACCTACTAGTCCCGGACTTGGAGACAAGAATTGGATACAAGAGATGAACTAGGGTTTGGAGATGAGATGGTGCTGGTGAAGATGTTGATGGAGATTGCCCTCTCCCGATGAGAGGAGCGTTGGTGATGAGGATGGTGATGATTTCCCCCTCCCGAAGGGAAGTGTCCACGGCGGAACAGCTCTGCCGGAGCCCTAGATTGGTTCCGCCAAGGTTCCGCCTCGTGGCGGCGGAGTCTCGTCCCGAAAGGTTGCTTATGATTTTTTTCTCATCGAAAGACTTCATATAGGAGAAGATGGGCGTCGGAGAGCCACCAGGGGGCCCACGAGGTAGGGGGGCGCGCCCAGGGGGGAGGGGCGCGCCCCCACCCTCGTGAGCAGTGTGTGGGCCCCCTGGCCTTCATCTTTGGCGACGATTTTTCTTTATTTCTTTTAAGATATTCCGTGGAGTTTCATGACTTTTGGAGTTGCGCAGAATAGGTCTCCAATATTTGCTCCTTTTTTAGCCAGAATTCCAGCTGCCGGCATTCCCCCTCTTCATGGTAAACCTTGTAAAATAAGAGAGAATAGCCATAAGTAATGTGACATAACGTGAAATAACAACCGATAATGCGATAAATATTGATATAAAAGCATGATGCAAAATGGACGTATCAGGGGGCACCCAAGACACAATAATTGATCCTTGAGATCTATTAGCCATGTGCGGTGCCCCCCTCCACCATATTCCACCTCGATAATATCATAGCGGTTCTTAGGTGAAGCCCTGCGTTGGTAGAACATCATCATCGTCACCACGCCATCATGCTGACGGAACTCTCCCTCGAAGCTCGGCTGGATCGGAGTTCGAGGGACGTCATCGAGCTGAACGTGTGCTGAACTCCGAGGTGCCGTGCATTCAGTACTTGATCGGTCGGATCGTGAAGACGTACGACTACATCAACCGCGTTGTGCTAACGCTTCCGCTTTTGGTCTACGAGGGTACATGGACAACACTCTCCCCTCTCGTTGCCATGTATCACCATGATCTTGCGTGTGCGTAGGAATTTTTTTGAAATTACTACGTTCCCCAATAGTGGTATCAGAGCTAGGTTTTATGCGTAGATGTTATATGCACGAGTAGAACACAAGTGAGTTGTGGGCGATACAAGTCATACTGCTTACCAGCATATCATACTTTGGTTCGGCGGTATTGTTGGATGAAGCGGCCCGGACCGACATTACGCGTACGCTTACGCGAGATTGGTTTACCGACATGCTTTGCACATAGGTGGCTGGCGGGTGTAAGTTTCTCCCACTTTAGTTGAACCGAGTGTGGCTACACCCGGTCCTTGAGAAAGTTAAAACAACACTAACTTGATGAACTATCGTTGTGGTTTTGATGTGTAGGTAAGAACGGTTCTTGCTCAGCCCGTAGCAGCCACGTAAAACTTGCAACAACAAAGTACAGGACGTCTAACTTGTTTTTGCAGGGCATGTTGTGATGTGATATGGTCAAGACATGATGCTATATTTTATTATATGATATGATCATGTTTTGTAACCGAGTTATCGGCAACTGGCAGGAGCCATATGGTTGTCGCTTTATTGTATGCAATGGAATCGCCCTGTAATTGCTTTACTTTATCACTAAGCGGTAGCGATAGTCGTAGAAGCAATAGGTGGCGAAACGACAACGATGCTACGATAGAGATCAAGGTGTCGTGCCGGTGACGATGGTGATCATGACGGTGCTTCGGATATGGAGATCACAAGCACAAGATGATGATGGCCATATCATATCACTTATATTGATTGCATGTGATGTTTATCCTTTATGCATCTTATTTTTCTTTGATTGACGGTAGCATTATAAAATGATCTCTCACTAAATTTCAAGGTATAAGTGTTCTCCCTGAGTATGCACCGTTGCGAAAGTTCTTCGTGCTAAGACACCACGTGATGATCGGGTGTGATAGACTCTACGTTCAAATACAACGGGTGCAAAACAGTTGCATACGCGGAATACTTAGGTTAAACTTGACGTGCCTAGCATATACAGATATGGCCTCGGAACACTGAGACCGAAAGGTCGAGCATGAATCATATCGTAGATATGATCAACATAGTGATGTTCACCATTGAAAACTACTCCATCTCACGTGATGATCAGACATGGTTTAGTTGATTTGGATCACGTGATCACTTAGATGATTAGAGGGATGTCTATCTAAGTGGGAGTTCTTAAGTAATATGATTAATTGAACTTTAATTTATCATGAACTTAGTCCTGATAGTATTTTGCAAATTATGTTGTAGATCAATAGCTCACATTTATTGCTTCCCTATGTTTATTTTTGATATGTACCTAGAGAAAAATTATGTTGAAAGATATTAGTAGCAATAATGCGGATTAGATCCGTAATCTGAGGTTTATCCTCATTGCTGCACAAAAGAATTATGTCCTTGATGCACCGCTAGGTTACAGACCTATTGCAGGAGCAGATGCAGATGTTATGAACGTTTGGCTAGCTCAATATGATGACTACTTGATAGTTTAGTGCACCATGCTTAACGACTTAGAATCGGAACTTCAAAGACGTTTTGAACGTCATGGACCATATGAGATGTTCCAGGAGTTGAAGTTAATATTACAAGTAAATACCCGATTTGAGAGATATGAAGTCTCCAACAAGTTCTATAGCTAAAATATGGAGGAGAATTGCTCAACTAGTGAGCATGTGCTCAGATTTTCTGGGTAGTACAATCACTTGAATCAAGTGGGAGTTAATCTTCCAGATAAGATAGTGATTGACAGAGTTCTCTAGTCACCATCACCAAGTTACTAGAACTCCGTGATGAACTATAGTATGCAAGGGATGACGAAAATGATTCACGAGCTCTTCGTGATGTTGAAATCGACGAAGGTAGGAATCAAGAAAAGAGCATCAAGTGTTGATGATTGACAAGACCACTAGTTTTAAGAAAAGGGCAAAGGGAAAGAAAGGGAACTTCAAGTAGAATGACAAGCAAGTTTTCACTCCTGCAAAGAAGCCCAAAGCTGAACCAAAGCCCGAAACTGAGTGCTTACACTGCAAAGGAAATGATCACTAGAAGCGAAAATGCCCTGAATATTTGGTGGATAAGAAGGATGGCAAAGTGAACAAGAGTATATTTGATATACAGTTTATTGATGTGTGCCTTCCTAGTGTTTATAGTAGCCCCTGAGTATTTGATACTTGTTCGGTTGCTAAGATTAGTAACTCGAAACAGGAGTTACAGAATAAACAGAGACTAGTTGAAGGGGAAGTGACGATGAGTGTTGGAAGTCGTTCCAAGATTGATATGATCATCATCGCACACTCCCTATACTTTCGGGATTAGTGTTAAACCTAAATAAATGTTATTTAGCGTTTGCGTTGAGCATGAATATGATTTGATCATGTTTATTGCAATACGATTATTCATTTAAAGTCAGAGAATAATTGTTGTTCTGTTTACATGAATAAAACCTTCAATGGTCATACACCTAATGAAAATAGTTTGTTGGATCTCGATCGTAGTGATACACATATTCATAATATTGATGCCAAAAGATGCAAAGTTAATAATGATAGTGCAACTTATTTGTGGCACTGCCGTTTGGGTCATATCGGTGTAAAGCGCATGAAGAAACTCCATAAAGATGGATTTTCGGAATCACTTGGTTTTGAATCATTTGATGCTTGCGAACCATGACTTTTGGGCAAGATGACTAAAACTTCGTTCTCCGGAACAATGGAACGAGCTACTGACTTGTTGGAAATAATACATACTGATGTATGCAGACCAATGAGTATTAAGGCTCGTGGCGGGTATCGTTATTTTCTGACCTTCACAGATGATTTGAGAAGATATGGGTATATCTACTTGATGAAACATAAGTCTGAAACAGTTGAAAGGTTCAAAAATTTCAGAGTGAAGTGGAAAATCATCGTAACAAGAAAATAAAGTTTCTACAATCTGATCGTGGAGATGAATATTTGAGTTACGAGTTCGATCTTCAGTTAAAATAATGTGGAATATTTTCACAAACTCATGCCACCTGGAACACCACAGTGTAACGGTGTGTCCCAATGTCATAACCGCACTTTATTTGATATGGTGCGATCAATGATGTCTCTTACCGATTTACCAATATCGTTTTAGGGTTATGCACTAGAGATAGCTGCATTCACGTTAAAATAGGGCACCATCTAAATCCGTTGAGACGATACCGTATGAACTATGGTTTAGCAATAAACCTAAGCTGTCGTTTCTTAAAGTTTGGAGTTGTGATGCTTATGTGAAAAAGTTTCAACCTAATAAGCTCGAACCCGAATCGGAGAAATGCGTCTTCATAGATACCCAAAGGAGATTGTTGGGTACACCTTCTAATCACAGATCTGAAGGCAAAATATTTGTTGCTAGAATGGATCGTTTCTAGAGAAGGAGTTTTCTCTCGAAAGAAGTGAGTGGGAGGAAAGTAGAACTTGATGAGGTAACTGTACCTGCTCCCTTATTGGAAAGTAGTACATCACAGAAATCAGTTCCTGTGATTCCTACACCAATTAGTGAGGAAGCTAATGATGATGATCATGAAGCTTCAGATCAAGTTACTACCAAACCTCGTAGGTCTTCCAGAGTAAGATCCACACCAGAGTGGTACGGTAATCCTGTTCTGAAAGTCATGTTACTAGACCATGATGAACCTATGAACTATGAGGAAGCGATGATGCGCCCAGATTCTGCGAAATGGCTTGAAGCCATGAAATCTGAGATGGGATCCATGTATGAGAACAAAGTGTGGATTTTGGTTGACTTGCCCGATGATCGGCAAGCCATTAAGAATAAATGGATCTTCAAGAAGAAGACGAACACTGATAGTAGTGTTACTATCTACAAATCTCGACTTGTCGAACAAGGTTTTTGACAAAGTTCAAGGTGTTGACTACGATGAGATTTTCTCACTCGTATCGATGCTTAAGTCTGTCCGAATCGTGTTAGCAATGGCCACATTTTATGAAATTTGGCAAATGGATGTCAAAACTGCATTCCTGGATGGATTTCTGGAAGAAGAGTTGTATATGATGCAACCAGAAGGTTTTGTCGATCCAAAAGGTGCTAACAAAGTGTGCAAGCTCCAGCGATCCATCTATGGACTGGTGTAAGCATCTCGGAGTTGGAATATACGCTTTGATGAGTTGATCAAAGCATATGGTTTTATACAGACTTTTGGAGAAGCTTGTATTTACAAGAAAGTGAGTGGGAGCTCTGTAGCATTTCTAAAACTATATGTAGATGACATATTATTGATTGGAAATGATATAGAAATTCTGGATAGCATAAAAGGATACTTGAATAAGAGTTTTTCAAAGAAAAGACCTCGGTGAAGCTGCTTACACATTGAGCATCAAGATCTATAGAGATAGATCAAGACACTTGATAAGATTTTTGAATGAGTACATACCTTGATAAGATTTTGAAGTAGTTCAAAATGGAACAGTCAAAGAAGAAAGTTCTTGCCTGTGTTACAAAGTATGAAGTTGAGTAAGACTCAAAACCCGACCATGGCAGAAAATAGAAATAATGAAAAGTCATTTCGAGATTAATATTTGTCACTCCGATTGTCGGAGAGGTATCTCTGGGCCCTCTCGGTAATGTACATCACTATAAGCCTTGCAAGCAATATAGCTAATGAGTTAGTTGCGGGATGATGCATTACATAACGAGTAAAGAGACTTGCCGGTAACGAGATTGAACTAGGTATTAAGATACCGACGATCGGATCTCGGGCAAGTAACATACCGATGACAAAGGGAACAATGTATGTTGTTATGCGGTTTGACCGATAAAGATCTTCGTAGAATATGTAGGAGCCAATATGAGCATCTAGGTTCCGCTATTGGTTATTGACCAGAGACGTGTCTCGGTCATGTCTACATAGTTCTCGAACCCGTAGGGTCCGCATGCTTAAAGTTAGATGACGGTTATATTATGAGTTTATGTGTTTTGATGTACCGAAGGTAGTTCGGAGTCCCGGATGAGATCAGGGACATGAAGAGGAGTCTCGAAATGGTTGAGACGTAAAGATCGATATATTGGACGACTATATTCGGACTTCGGAAAGGTTCCGAGTGATTCGGGTATTTTTCGGAGTACCGGAGAGTTACGGAATTCGCCGGGGAGTATATGGGCCTTATTGGGCCATACGAGAATAGAGGAGAGAGGCCAAAAGGAAGGAGGCGTGCACCCCCCTCTGGTCCGAATTGGACAAGGGGTGCAACCCCCTTTTCCTTCTCCCTCTCCCCCTCTTTCCTTCTCTCCTACTCCAACAAGGAAAGGAGGAGTCCTACTCCCGGTGGGAGTAGGACTCCCCCCTTGGCGCGCCCTCCTCCTTGGCCGGCCGCCTCCCCCCTTGCTC
>NC_041393.1:649562621-649566191 GCF_002162155.2 Triticum dicoccoides
TTTATATACGGGGGCAGGGGGCACCCTAAGACACAACAATTGATCCTTGTGATCTATTAGCCGTGTGCGGTGCCCCCCTCCACCATATTCCACCTCGATAATATCGTAGCGGTGCTTAGGCAAAGCCCTTCGTCGGTAGAACATCATCATCGTCACCACACCGTCGTGCTGACGGGACTCTCCCTCGAAGCTCGGCTGGATCGGAGTTCGAGGGACGTCATCGAGCTGAACGTGTGCTGAACTCGGAGGTGCCGTGCGTTCGGTACTTGATAGGTCGGATCGTGAAGACGTATGACTACATCAACCGTGTTGTGCTAACGCTTCCGCTTTTGGTCTACGAGGGTACGTGGACAACACTCTCCCCTCTCGTTGCTATGCATCACCATGATCTTGCGTGTGCGTAGGAATTTTTTAAAAATTACTACGTTCCCCAACAGTTATTTGGGTGCAGGGTTGTTTGAGAGAGACCATCTTCATCCTACGCCTCCCACGGATTGATAAACCTTAGGTCATCCACTTGAGGGAAATTTGCTACTGTCCTACAAACCTCTGCACTTGGAGGCTCAACAACGTCTACAAGAAGAAGGTTGTGTAGTAGACATCAAGCAGTTTCTGGCGCCATTGTCGGAGAGGTTAGTGCTTGAAGGTATATCTTTAGATCTTGCAATCGAATCTTTTAGTTTCTTGTTTTATCACTAGTTTAGTTTACAAAAGAAAACTACAAAAAAATGGAATTGAGGGTGCCTCATATGCTTCATCTTTTTAATATATTTCGTGGAAATGATGGAAAGGAAAATTGTGCCCAAGTGCTAGAAGAAGAATGCATTAGAATGTTTGGCACTAAATATTTGAATGATGAGCATGATTGCAATGTTGTTAGTACGAAGTCCTTGAATATCCATAGTACTAATGATGATTGCACTAGTCATGATGAAAATGTCTCTTATAAGCATGTCAATTTTTGTGGAGTGCATAGAGTTTGCAAGTACACACCAAATAGGGAAGATAGATTTTGCAAGAGGCATAAGTATTTAGAAACCAAATGGTTGCAAGAAAGGTTAGATGTTTGTGCTGAAAATTTAAATTTTCTTATTCATCCTTGTGAACTTTGCAATTAACGTGGTCATTTAAATATCCAATGCAAATTGTTTCATGATCGAATCGTGTCCAAAAATTGTGATGACTTGATTTCCCTTGCGCATCATAATGAACTTAGTTTGCTTGTGGGTTATGAAGAAATGAAATGTATAACTAGGGATATGCCAAAATTTGTCCTTGATAAAGTTCTTGATTTTGATCTAGAGGAAATTTACATGTATTGTGCGGTGAATTGCATTGAAAATCCTTATATTGCCAATTACATAAAGACAAGAAAACAAATAGAAGATGAAGAGAATATTAATGAAAGGGAAGAGATTTCCCAATATCCTCCTATTCTTTCTTATGATGAATCAGGTAACGAGGAGGAGCTTTCTATTCAACCAATCTCATTAATAAGGAGCTCCAAAAAGAGGATTAAACCCACACATGATGTGAAGAAGAAAAAGAAAAGACGGAGAAGTAAAGGTGAAAAGGTATCCCTTCCAAATGATGTTGCTCCTATTACTCATTGTGATGACGATAATTGCTATACTATTGGCGCTATCCATACTATTAATGATGAGAGTGATTATGCTTATGATATGCAAAGGCCCAAGCTTGGGGATGCTATGTTTGATGAGAATGACATGTTTGAGAATTTATTTGCTACAATTAATGTTTGTCCCAAGCTTGGGGATGCTATGTTTAATGAAGATGATATTTTTAGTCTCCCAAGTTTTGATATGCAAATTTATTATGATGATAGCATGCCTCCTATTTATGATGATTATATTGATGAAAGTGGGTTTGGAAGAGTGTCGACTTTAAGAAGTAATGATCCCACTATTTCAGAAGGTGATGAATCTTATTGTGACAATTATGAAACTGGATTTGGAGAGGTCATTACTTTATTTAGTAATGATTCCACTATCTTGGAAGAGGTTTCAATTGATTGTGATGAGAACAAAGTTGCTAGTTATGATGATTATTGTGATGACACTTATGCTATAAAAAGTAGTGATGATTATATTTACAAAACTTGTCACGATTATGATTACCCTTTTTTCTGAACATTACTCTTTTAATGTGGAAACAATTTATAGTATTCGAGTTTCTTATGATACTCCCACTATTCTGAATGAGAAGAATTTTGCTTATGTGGAGAATAGTAAATTTTCTATGCTTATAGATCATGAAAAGAATGCTTTATGTGATGGTTATATTGTTGAATTCATTCATGATGCTACTCAAAATTATTATGAGGGAGGAATATATGCTTATAGGAATTGCAATAATATCAAGTTTCCTCTCTATGTGCTTAAAGTTTCGAAGTTATGTTTGATTTGCCTTCCTATGCTAGTTGATTATTGTTCCCATAAGTTGTTTGCTCACAAAATCCCTATGCATAGGAAGTGGATTAGACTTAAATGTGCTAGTCATATTCTTCATGATGCTCTCTTTATGTTTTAATTCTTATCTTTTATGTGAGCATCATTGAAATCATCATGCCTAGCTAGGGGCGTTAAACGTTAGCGCTTGTTGGGAGGCAACCCAATTTTATTTTTGTTCTTTGCTTTTTGCTCCTGTTTAGTAATAAATAATTCATATAGTCTATGTTTATATGTGGTTTCATTGTTTTAATTAGTGTTTGTGCCAAGTAGAACCTTTGGGGAGACTTGGGTGAAGTCTTTGCGATCTTGCTGTAAAAAACAGAAACTTTTGCGCTCATGAGATTAGCTGCCACTTTTTACTGGAGAGTGCTTTTAGGTTGATTATTTTTGAAGACGATTAATAGAAAAATTCCTCACGTCCACCAATTTATTTCAGAATTTTTGGAGTTACAGAAGTATTCGAATGATACAGATTACTACAGACTGTTCTGTTTTTGACAGATTCTGTTTTCTATGTGTTGTTTGCTTATTTTGATGAATCTGTGAGTAGTATCAGAGGGTATGAACCATAGAGAAGTTGGAATACAGTAGATATTACACCAGTATGAATTTAGATTGAGTTCACAACAGTACCTAAGCGGTGATTTATTTTCTTATACTAACGGAGCTTACGAGTTTTCTACTGAGTTTTGTGTTGTGAAGTTTCCAAGTTTTGGGTAAAGATTTGATTGACTATGGAATAAGGAGTGGCAAGAGCCTAAGCTTGGGGATGCCCAAGGCACCCCAAGGTAAAATTTAAGGACAACCAAAAGCCTAAGCTTGGGGATGCCCCGGATGGCATCCCCTCTTTCGTCTTCGTTCATCGGTAACTTTACTTGGAGCTACATTTTTATTCACCACATGATATGTGTTTTGCTTGGAGCGTCATTTTCTTTTGTTAGGATTTGCTTGTTGTTTGAATAAAGTACTTAAGATCTGAAATACTTAAATGAGAGAGAGTCCTCACATAGCCAAATAATTATCTGACTACTCATTGATCTTCACTTATATCTTTTTATAGTAGTTTGTCATTTACTCGTGTGCTTCACTTATATATATC
>NC_041393.1:649566201-649570090 GCF_002162155.2 Triticum dicoccoides
CATGAGTAAATGATTGAATGAATTGAATATCATAAATCTGAAATTATATATGTTTCATATGCTTATACCATGGGGAGTAATGACTTCATATGTAGGAAGTAGAGGTAGTAAATTTATTGAAAGCTAGCAAACATAGTATTGGTCACTTGAACAATTCATGAAAGAATATTGAAGGAAGAGAGGTTTCATATATAATATACTATCTTGGACATCTTCTATGATTGTGAGCCCCATTAATTATTTTCAAACTTGATCAAATTAGTTGAAGTTGGACAAGGAAGACAACTTAATGAGTTATGTTTGGGTATATTTGTATAGAAGTTATATTGATGTAGATCCTCCAACATGTGGTGCTTGCCTTTTAGAATCTTTTGCTAGCCAAAATCTCTGTACTAAGCGGGAATACTGCTTGTGCATCCAAAATTCTTGAACCAAGTTTCTTCCATGAGTGTCCACCATATTTACCTATATGCGGTATTTACCTGCCGTTCCAAGTAAATTTGCATGTGCCAATCTCTAAACCTTCAAATAATAATCTGTTTTGTATGCCCGAATCGCTCATGTAGCGACTAGTGGCTGTCAATATCTTCCATGCTAGGTGGGTTATTCTCACGATGAGTGGACTCCGCTCATCATTCACGAGAAAATGGCTGGTAACTGGGATGCCCAGTCCTATGATCAAAAGATCAAAAACAAAATCGCAAATAATTTAAACAAAACTCCCCCAGGATTGTTGATAGTTGGAAGGCACCCGTTGTTTCGGACAAGCCGTGGAGTGTGATTGTTGGGGGAGGGGGGGTAAAATCTTTACCTTTCTGTTTGGGAATCGCCTATAATATATCTAGTATGGAAGATATTGGGAACTCTTGGTCGTTATGTTGACAATGAAAGCATACCTCTCAAAATTATTTTCATCTCCGTTTTAAAACTTCGAGATCTGGCACCTCTGTAAATCCTTGCTTCCCTCTGCGAAGGGCCTATCTTTTACTTTTATGCAAGAGTCAGTAGTATTCCTTCTCATTCCAACCTACTTTTTAGTTGGCAAGCATCATGTGATGGGGAAAGATCTAAGCATATATGGCCATTCAAATATATTTGATCATGAATTATTATTGTTGACAATTATATATATGATAAACAAGCTGGGAGGCGAAACATTAAGCCCCTATCTTTCTTCGATGGATGCTATTTGTTCTAAAAATATGCTTTGAGTGGTAGTAATCATGGAAGACTATATGATAGTTGAGTATGTGGGATTTGCTAAATCAAAGCTCTTAGATAGACCCTTCCTGAAAATAAGATGAATTGCAGTTGTTCGATGACTGAGAACATAGTTTCACTACAAAAAAAATACACTTCCGTGATGATACATGTTTGTCACAGTAGGTCGCGTTTTTTGTCATGCATGTACATCCATGACGATTTTATGACAGAATCAAGATGGTCATACATGTGCTGTCGTAGAACTGTTCCATGACATTACCAAAATTATCATCACGAAAGTGTCCACTTTCATGACGATAAATCGCGCGTCACAGAAGTGCTTTCGTCAAGGGTGACCGACACGTGGCATCCACCGTAACGGAATGCCGTTAAGCTATCGGGTCGGGTTTTGGATCCGATAACCCGTTAACAGCCCCGACCAATGGGAAATTTCCACGTGTAAAATTCTTATTGGCCGGACGAAACACGTGTCAGCTCGTCAGTGGGTCAGATAGGTGCCTATGATATGTCGACACGTGCCACGGCCCACCACTGGCCCTATCTATAGGTTATGTTGTTATAACAATCCATGCATGTATTTCATCGGCGTGAAACTCTACATCCAATCTACATGAGACATGAGTTTAGTTTCATTGTGCTAGGATCGATGTCTCTTCTCTTCTACTCCCTTCGTCCCATAATATAAGAGCGTTTTTTTACACTAGTGTAAAAAACGCTCTTATATTATGGGACGGAGGGAGTAGTTGACTTATCTTGTGCTAGTTCTTGCTTCTAATATTTATAGTATTGTAGTTTGTATAAAGTAGTACAAGGTTTTTAAAATCATTTTCTCACATGTCCAGCGAACTAATGTTAATCAGAGTATCTAAGGACGTATCCATGCATCCTTCTACCCATGTGACGTAGTGAGTCTCCAACCAAAGTGACCTTGTGAGTTTTCTGTTTTCCATTCAGTGTGTTTGCCTACCACGAGGTAGACTAGAACAAATGCATGGGTAGAATAAACCTTGAAATCACAATAAGAAAACACACACACATATATACTGGTATTAACGCCTCAAAGATGTTGGTTGGAAATAGGAGAATTCTCCAAAAGTAGTCAAGAGGCGTGCAACTGAGCCCAGGGTTTTGCGAAAGCACTCTGATTTAGAGAAGAGCACTGCTTCACGTACGATAGAATATTTACGATTTCTGTACGAAGTAGTATGGCTACCGTTGATTAACGCTGGCTCAAGGTGGGTTCACGGTGGATTGCACTATTATGGTACCAAATTGGACAAGCTTTCATCGTACGTGACCCATTTCCGTTTAGAGAAATACTTCCACCTGCCTAGTTACTTTGCCCAAATCAAATTATATTTGGGCTCCCAGGATCTTGATCTTGCTTGAGAGAGAGAGGGAGCGGAAGCGGGAGAGAGAGGGAGCGAGAGAGGGAGAGAGAGATTTTTATGACTAACAGGGTAGGACGCATGTCATACATGCTAATGTTGCCCTGACGCCAGTACAGATTTCAGTAGGCACAACAGCTAGCCTTTTGGACCAGCAAATGTTAAAACATGCTGTAAGAGGAGCCGCTCTTGCTAAAGCACCAGCTAATTTGTGTCTTCCCCAATTACTAGCTTAAATTTCCCTTCCAGCAGACAAGAATTTAGCCAAGTCACATCAATATGACCTACAAAGGCACAGGTTTCAAGCTGAAATTCATTAGTACCATCTTTGGAAAGCCTCTTCTTTTTTGGGAACAGAAGCCTGGAGCAGCCAGACTTGCCTGAAAGTATTCACTGTGATAATGAGGCCATGGATGGAAAATCTTTAGTGCTGAAAGAACATTACCTAACAAGCAGCACTTGTCAAGAGGAAGTAGCACTCAGGTGAGTCACACTGCTCCGTAAAGGCAGACGCGGAGATGGGTCAGTTATAAACGTGTCTTGTTCAGCAAACATTGAGGAGTACCTTTCTCAAGAAGATTATCGATAAATATATCTGTTGCTTCCATGTTTCTTTATGTTATAACCTCCATGCTTCACTGTGAAATATCATTACAAAGTTAATTAGTGAACTCCATTTTACAAGAAAAATCAGGACGCTTCATTGCCTGGTTTACTCTACGAATCCCTCTACCATTTCTAGATCACTGCAGCTATTTATATTCTTCATTTGCTCCGACAGTTCATCCAAAACTTCATAGATCTCTGGTGCTAGAGGGTTTGACCTGTCTCCAACCAAAAAAGGGGTAAACCCATTACCGAGATCAGCCCATGCCAACCCAGGTGCTTTCGTGACACCTAAGTCTCGCATCAGCTTCCTCACTACTGCTAGCTCATCCCAACAACCTGCAGCTGCATACATGTTGGCAATTAGAACATAGTGCCCAGCATTCTCTGTCCTCATATCCAAGAGTTTCCTTGCTGCCCTTTCACCAATTATTATGTTACCCCTGTCATGACAAGCCCCGACTAATGCTGCCCACATCGCGGGTGTTGGAATGAAAGAGCTCTGATTGAGCATCCATTCTGCCTTTTCTAATAGGCCAGCACGCGCATATAGATCAACCATGCAAGTATAATGCTCTGTCTGGGGCTTTAGACCATATGAACTGGTCATCTTGTCAAAAAACTCTTCTCCTTGAGTCACAAGTCCAGAGTGGCTGCAAGCAGAGAGGACA
>NC_041393.1:649571318-649582127 GCF_002162155.2 Triticum dicoccoides
GAGGGAGAGGGACAGCGCGTGCAGCTGGAGGCCCAGCCGGGGGCTGGAGCCGTGGAGGTGGAGGATGGAGATGATGGGGCGGAGGAGGAGGTGGGGGGCGGGCAGGAGGCTGCGGAGCTGGGAGAAGGCGACGACGGGGCAGGGGAGGAGGCGGGCGGCGGAGGGGGTGGAGAGGGAGCCCAGAAGGGAGGTGAGGGAGTCGGGTCCAGCCGGCGCCGGCGGAGGTGGCGGCGGCGGCCATGGCGATGGCGAGTGCGAGTGCGAGTGCGCCGCCGCGGCGGACATGGGAGCTGCTGTTGCCGCGCGTTGCCTAGTTGGCTCTCGGTGTTGCGGTGACATGTACCGGTCCCGTCCTGCCATCACCGCTACTTGCAAGATCCAACGGCGTCGACGATGCGGTGACATGTCCCGGTGCCCACTTAGAGCAACTTCAATGGGACAACCCATTTGGTCCGCCGCCGTCCGTTTGTATCGGTGCGGACAAAAGTAGAGGTCTAACGCGCCCATTCAAACCAAAAACGCGTTTGCTTCGCGTCCGTGCCGACGCATTTGTGTCTCAAATGCGTCGGCGCGGACGCGAAACGGATGGCACGCGCGCCTTCTCGACGTCCGCCGCGGTCCCACCTGGCGGTCACCCAACTTCCTGCCCCCTCGTCGGTCAGCTTAATTTATGACCTCGGACCGACAAGTCAGCGACGGCGGTCATTCTTTTTTAAGCCGACCGTGTGGCGGGGCCGTCCTCACCCACTTCCTGTCCCCATCTAGGCCACGCTCGCTCCCCCGTCGCCAGCAAGAAAACCCTAGCCACCCCAGCCACCCGAGCCGCCCAAATGGCGCTCTTCTCCGGCAGCTGCAGCAAGTCGAAGGGACAGGCCCCCGTCGTCCCCTTTCCCGCGGAGTTCATCCCGCCTCCGCCTACGCCAGCTGCAGCAAGTTATGGATTTTCTTGACTAGAGACCTAATTAAGCCATGTGAAGCTGCGTCCTGATCGACAAGGTTTTCTTCACCATGGAGCTGCTGCACCTCCTGATTGGCTGCATCATCTCGGGCGCCGCCTGCACCAACTGCGTCCTGCGCCGCCGTTTGGCGTCCTCTGCCTCCTGGTAACCTTGGCGGAGCTTGCGCTTCGCGGCTTCCATCTTGTCCTCCGAGCAGAACCCGGCACGGTCACCGTCGACGAAGCAGGCGGCAGGATCGGACGCCTTTTTGATGATTTCAGCCGTCTTCTTGGACAAGGGCTCGCCGACGATCTTGGGAGGTCGTTTCGTCTTCGCGTCAGGGTCGGCCTGGCCGACGCTCGCCTTGGGCTGCGGCAGCTTCTTCATCGGCGCCATGGCTCCTGTGATGACCTTGGCGCCGTCGCCGTCGTCCTGGACGGAGGCCTCCCACCCGATCACGATGCCGCGCGCGAGGAGGCGGACGCGCTCCGAGTCGTGCTCTCGCAGCGCGCGCACGGAGTCGGCGAGCTCCGTGGAGATGGGCACCCCCGGCGTTGATGGGACCAGCCTCAGCGTCTCGAGAGACTCCGCCATCATGTCGTCGAGAATCCCGCAGATACGCTCCGCCTGGGCATCGTCGGCGGCGCTGCAGAGCCGTCCCACCAGGTCTCCCCTCGCGCGCCGGAACACGTGGCGTGAGAATTGGTCCGGGTCGGCGGCCTCGATGGCGGCGTCCACTGGGTCGAAGGCGCCGTAGAAGCTGTTCCACCGGCGGAGCATCTGCCCGGCCATGGGTGGCGGCCGCGAGCTCCTGTGATCGGTTTTGGAGTGGATGGAGAAGTGGGGAGGAAGGATTTGATGGGGAAATTGGGGGGCAAGGAAGAAGGCGATCGCCTGCCACGAGCCCTTATATCTCCCGGCGAGGCGGTGGCCGTGCTCCAGTCGGACGCGAGCAGAGCATGAGCGCCACTCCCGGTCGAATTCGGAAGCGCGTTTCGCTCCAGCCGAGTCGGCCGGAATGCGATTGAACAGCGGCAAACGCGCTCCATCCGTTGCGCGCGCGCCACGGAAACTTGTTCTCCGTCGCTACGGTACACCGGGAGGCACACGATCCTCCTCAAGGGGTAGGTGGTGAGCCTGCTGGCCCCTCCGGCGTCCGCCTTCAGCTCCACTCTCTGCGCGCCGGCCCTCTGCTCATCAACCTGCCTCGCAGCCGGGAGCCGCTGGACGTGGTGATTTTCACGGTCGACTCGAGAGGTCAGTGTACTAATTAAGCTGATTCAGCAATGTTTAGAGGCCCGAGGAATGTTGTAGATGATCAGAGGTAACTGAAGAATGAATGTCGTGTTTCTCTCTACTAACGTGAAGAAACTGTGGAGTATCAGTTGTCAGCTCGATTTTGCTGGCTTAGTTTATAGATTAGTAATGGTCTAATGGATGTGATATTTCTGGGAGTTGAGGGCTTAATTACCTGAAGAATGTTGTGGATCATCTGAAACCAGTGATATGCATGCACTAATTAACAAGGCAGTTGATGGTCTGAAACCAGTTATATGCAATGGAACTTGTTCCAGATAGCCCTCTGTTCCTCTGCATTCTTTTCTATTACCTGCTTTCCTTTTTGAGGGTTTTTTAGTTTTTACCACCTGCTGTGCTATGTATATGTAGCAGGCCGTGCCTGACTGACTGCATCTGTGGCTGCAGCGCATGATCAGCAGCTGGTATACCACGAAGATGGCAGGGGCAGCACACGACGACGAAGCACTGCTCTGACGACCGACTGCGCCGTAAATCCACGTCTTCGAAACCATCATATTGCAGATTTTATAGCAATATATAGGAGGAATTTCTTTTCTTTTTTTACTGTCAAGACTGATAAAGGTAGGAGCCAGTGTCATTGGTTTCCTCTTGTCTCAGTGTTTCATCAATCAACAATCTAAAGCCAGATATGGATATGAATATCTGTTTATTTATTTTTGGTATTCCTGAAATGATATGAAACATGCTCCGTATGAATTATGAATGTCACGGCAGAATGCACGTCTGAATTCTGCCTCGCACACTGACATCGATTACATGTTTACGATCTTCAGAATACAGCCGTTATGATACAATTTCAACGAGTTATGAACGAAATAGTGGTTACAATTAACGATCTTCAGAATGATACCTCCGCATTCATGGCAAAGGGATCGAACTTCCACTTTCTGTCTGTTTGCCTGTCATGTTTTTACCACTAATCACCTGTGCTGGGAAAAAAAATCCCTAATATTCTGTACTGTGTTAAGGATTTTTTCTTTTACTGTCAAGATTGTTGAAGGTAGCAGCCAGTGTCATGGGTTTCCTCTTGTTTCAGTGATTCATCAAGATCATATCAGATATGGGTATGAATTTTTTTATTTTTTTGGTGATGATATGAAACACCCTCCATGTGAATGTCAATGTAGAATGGACGTCTGAATACAGCCGTTCATTTCGCATTGCTGAATGTTGAACAGCAGAGACAAAAACAGAGAAAAGCACGGACCTGTTTTCCTTTCGTCCCTGGCGGCTGGAACCCTAGCCGCCGCCAGGGGGAGGCCGATCTTCCAACGCCGCTCTCCGGCGGCTCCCCTCCACTGGCGACCTTGGTCGTCGGTGGTGAGGGGGGTCGCCGGATCCACGCGTGTGGATCGTTTTTACTCTCTTGTAGTCTAGGTTTTTAGGTTGTTCATCGTCTTTGCTTCGGCGGCGACAATGACAACGCTGAATAAAGATTCTTCGGATCCTTCCCTGGCGAGGCCATCGGTCCTATGGTTGGGGATGGATTTAGAAACCAGTCTGTTCAAGCAAGGATGGCGTGGCGGCGGCGGCATCCTCGTGGTGGACCTGTGTCCTCGGGCTCCGCCGTTGCGACGGCGTTTGCTCCAGCGCCGGCGCGGAGCTTGGGAGGTAGTCCAGGAGCGGATGCAGATTGTGGTCTGCATCGACGACATCTGGAAGACGGAGCATGTGCTGGGCTCGTGGTTGGTGGATGGCAGATATGGTTTCCTCCTTCGGCGTTTTAGTCGTGGTGGGTTGCCAGATCTGGAGTTCGATGGCGTGTCCGGGGTGTTGCCCCGGTCTGATTCGTTCAACGGTAAGGGTTTCACTTTTGGTGAGCCACCTTGAAGGTCCGTAAAGCTGCATATCAGCGATGGAGCCGCATCGAGCTCGGGTCAGGAGGTGATTCGTCATTCTTTTCTTCGGTGGCTGCTGTGGTGGTGCCGGAGGCAGGTGATGGGCGTTGGTGTCAAGCTCAGAGATGTTCTGTTATCTTTTCAGTTTTGTCATGTCGGTCTTTACGTGACTTGTATTTTGTTCTTTATGATATGAATGAGACATGTATTACCGTGCAAAAAAAAAGACAAAAACAGAGTTTATGTACAAGAGAAACCGAGTGAAAAATCACTGCATGGATGCTTGTCCTGCTAGCAGTCACCGACTTATGCACTCTTAAAAGCTATACATCTTCAAGTGTCGAGGGAGGTCCGATGGAAAACTCTGACGATTCCACTCCTTCCAAACACTCCTTATGGTAGCTCATTGTTGCAACCAAAGAGCCACGCGTCAACGAGCGTGTTGGAGGAAGAGGATGCTGGAAGCCTGGAATGGAAGCGCAGTGGAAGTATCTGTTTGAAAATGAAACAGATTTTAAACATGTATGGATGAACAAGTTTGCCTCCTCCCTGGACCTCACAAGAACAGGTTTGAATTGAAGTACCTGGTTGAACGAAATTAGAGTAATAAGCGTGTAAGATTATAAACAATGATGGATGAGCAACCTAAAAACAGGGAAGAAAATTGGCACAAGTAGTCACCAAACTTTTTGACGAGTTGTGGAAGCAATGCAAGTGCAGTGGCGTCCGAGCACGTAAAAGAAGCATTAAACAAGAATTCGGCAGGTGAAAAGAAGCTAGCTGAACATATCCAAGGGCATGTATGTATCTAGACCATGACAGTGGCAGCATGAGAACGTAAGCAGGAACAAACAAAGGAGCCTGCAGAACTGAAGAACAAACAGAACAACTGGAGCTATAACAGGGGCAGAAAATGGCAAGAGAGGGGGAGGGAGAGATTTGGGAGGGGAGCCAGGGAAGAGGCAGTGCAGGGAGGGAGGGAGCAACAACAACAAAAGCTCTCAGCTGGTCTCTCACAACTCTCTTGCTCCTCTGACAATCAGGAGGTGATGAGTGGAAGGAAGTGAAGTTTGTTGCTTGCCCCATCCTTTGCTCTGCTCCATCCCTGTCTCCTCTCCCCTCTCCACTCACAAAATCAACTCTCTTTCTCTCTAACACTTGGTCGTTCACCACCTCACCTCCTGATGCTGCCGACGCCCGTGCCACCATCATCACAAGGAAGATCTACATATATACACACGCAAAGGAAGGCGAGCTGCTCCTCACTGTCCTCTTCACTCCCTAGGCAGTACACAAGTACAGGAGTACGAACAAGAAGCTGCCGCAGTGCAACTGGAGTACACAAACGCTGACCTGTTCCGTACCAGTGGTAGTGGTAGTACAATGATCCAAGATATATGTGTACTGCACTTAGCACAGCAGCTCGCCCACCTGACCTTGTTGTTGTTGGATGGATCGCTGCAGTACAACGCGTACCTACCGCAGCAACCAGCCATGTCGTACACTTCTTTTCTTTCTTCTTTAGTTGACATAGACCATACTCCTGCTAAATACTACTCCCTCCGTCCGAAAATACTTTTCATCAAAATGGATAAAAGGGGATGTATTTAGCAAAATGGATAAAAAGAGATGTATCTAGAACTAAAGTACGTCTATATAAAATGGACAAATATTTCCGAACGGAGGGAGTGCATATTTCACACCTTTTTGCGGGAAAAAATACATACATATACTAAATTTACATTTCTTAGAACACTATCGCGTCACTTCCGATCAATGTCGTCCTGCTTCTCGTGATGGTTGTCATTCATGTCACGAGCACGCTTAGTAGACGTCGCCACCAGATGCGCCGCCTTGGCAATTTCACTGAAATCAGGAGGAGAGGAAGGTTGTGCCTCGCACGGCCTCCCAATGCGACCGAGCTAATGCCCAGTGCATCGCACCCGATCCATCTGATCCAGCAAACCTCGCCGCCTTTGAGGTGCACCAATCCGCTAAACGTCGCATCCGGAAGATTTTATCGACCAAGGAAAAACTCAAATGCCAAAATAAACAGGCCCGGTTAAATTCCACTAAAGTTTAAAAAAAAGAGTGACTCTGACCACGATGGCAAAATTCCATTTTAAAGCGATTTTCTAAAAGACATTATATTGTATGAGAATACATGCAAGAGGAACACCCTTATAATTTGAGTCAATTGGAGGCAGAGAAAAAAAATCAAATATGGAGCGAGGATAAAGAGAACCATCTATCTAGAAATTATTGGAGATTCACTTTTAAAAAAGAGTTGCAACTCCTTCAGATAAAGGCGAAGAGCAAGTTCTCTACAGAGTTCTAGCATTGGATAACACAAGTTTTTTAACACTTTGATGACGATCTTTCCAAGAACTGGGGAGGGTTAGTCCCTATTTTACACTTCTAGGTTTTTTATTAGCCTAATGTAACATACTGTTTATATTAATGAAAATTACCGTAGAACAATTGTTCTACAGTGTGCGACTAAAAACCAGATTGTATTTGTTCAATAGACCTTTATCAATGGAAATAGAAAAAAAGGTCCATTTTACTACCCTGAACAAAGTTGGTGGTTCACATTACCCCCGATCTATTTTTCGGTTCCTTTACCCCCTAAACAATCTCATACAGGACAAAAAGACACCCTAAGTGGTTACCCAGACCGATGGTGACATGGACACGGTCAAAGGTGGTATTTGACATGCAGGTGGGTCCCACTTGTCAGTTTTCTTAAACAAATCAAAGAAATAGAAGAAAAAAGGGGCGGCCCCTACTGCAGTAGCAGTCGGCCATAGCGGCGGCAGCTGGTGCACGCGGAGCCGGAAGGTGGTCGGGCTGGCGCCGGCGCAGGCGGAGACAGCACATCGAGCGGGGGAGGCCAGGCGCAGTGACGCGGGCGCGGCCAGTGCAGAGCAGTGAGGAGCGGAGTGGGGCGCGAACGGCGGCGGCGACACAAGCTCGGGAAGGCGGCAGGGCGGCGCAGGCGCGCGGCCGGAGCGGCGACGGGGCATATGGCGGCGGAGCCAACGCCACGGAGGAGCGAGGCGAGGCCGAGTGGGGTGCGGCGATCGGGGCGTGCAACGCGCGAGGGCGGCTGGGGACAACGGTGCAAGCTCGGGAGGAGGCGGGACGGCGCAGGCGTGTGGCCGGAGCGGCGACGGGGCGGATGGCGGCGGAGCCAACGCCACGGAGGAGCGAGGCGAGGCGAAGCCGAGCGGGGTGCGGCGACCGGGGCGTGCAACGCGCGGGGGCGGCCGGGGAAAACTACAATACCAATACAAAGTTTCTAGCTTTCTGTATGAGATGGACCTATTACCTGAATCCATACTTTAACTTGTTAATAATACAGGATACAGAAATATTAGGACTTGAACTTCTTGTTTGAACTTGTAGTACCATGGAATTCACAATCCAAAATATTTAATACCTTTCAGTTTCCATAATCTAGTTTTGACCATTGTTGAGGAAATCGTTAACTGGTAGTTGCTCGGTTGGCTAGTGAGTAGGGGATTAATCGGCTAATCGGCAAGTTAATCGGCCATTTAATCAATTAATCGGACGATTTATCGGTTTGTAGGCTACTTGGCGACCCTACGAGTAGGGATTAATTGGCAAGTTAACTGGTTAATCGGATGAATTCTTGAACAGGGTTTTGACTCAGATAATCCAACAATTGGCAGTGAATTTCAGTTGTTAAAAGAGTGTGACCATGACCATGATTATAGGAGTACGGAATCTTCGGCAACGCCTGCGTGTGCCACTGAAGCTCACTGTTTCCAGCTGGCTCACGCCTGCTCGCCGACAGAGCTTGTCTCACCTGCTCGCCACCATTGCTTGCCTACCCTGCGCGTCCGTCACAGCTCACCCTGTGACGAGCTAGATGTGCGGCCATCGAGCGGCTGCCGTGGACAGGCCCCGCATCTTGCTCCCCTCTGCATACCAATGGGAATGTCAACGACGTTCGTCCGCTGGAGCCAGTTGACCTGCGTCGGCTGTGGGTCGCGGATCGACGGGAGCTGGTGCACATCCTCATCGTTGACAACCACGAGGACAACCTCCGCCTGCTCCAACACCAGCACTGCAGGATGGACAGGTTCAGCATGCAGCAGTCGACGACGAAGGTGCCATGGCAGAACCTGCGCATCGAGGCGGAGTATAGGATGGCCCTTCTCCTTGGATCCCCAGGCTGTGGCAAAACCACGCTTCTGCTAGCACTTGCTGGAAATCTCAGTACAAAAGTAACATAAAATTTAATACAAGAAGTCTAACAATCTTGACAAAATGGGATATTAGCCTCCCCAAGCTAGAGGACCCTTAGCAAGTCTGTATTGAATTGTACAAATTAGTTTAGTAAAATATTGGTCAGCACAAAATTTACAGGGAATGCTAGAAGATAAGCTATTATCAGACATAGTATTGCATCAAAATAGCAGTTTGATGCAGTTACACACTTCTTTGCTCAAAGATTATCAACACAAGATCTTTCAGAAGATATCTAAGTGAGACATTTGATGGTTCTACATCAGCACGCGCACGTGGCCGCTAATATTTGAGAGCAAGCTAGAAGAACTTCAACAAACTTTTCAGCATCCCGGCTGCATTCAAAATAGCCAAATATGATTTATTATGCAAAGTAGGGTGTATTACCTTGAGCCAAATTGATGTTTATCTCAATTCCTAATCTGAGAAATTGGCCAATGAATACCCGCGAGAAATAAATATTTCATCAGCTTGTGAAGAATCGGATGCCATTTAAGGAAGATTGAGATCCAATAAAATGTAGAATACCACAAGTTCTGATTGAATAATTCGAGCAAAATGAAATCTGACGGGGACATGAGGTCCAAACTCAAGCACTGGAGTTCTTATAGAAACAAGCAAAGAAACAGAAAAACTCAAGCACTGAAGTTCTTATTGAAATGGATATTCGATTACAGTCACAGTAACTTCACCATCTTAAATCCTAGGAGAACACAGAACCTAACAACCTAAGAAATCAGTACCATATTTTTCCCTCATGGAGTTGGCGCTGATCAACAGCGACTCGGCCAGGCTGGCGGCTCCACCGCGAGTGGGTATGATAAGAAGCGTGGTGATGTTACCGAAGATTGTCCCACTTTCCTGCCTAAAGGTTGGCCCTTAATTTAGGCTATGCATCCACCACTTATAAAAGCAAAACAAATATGAAATATTGCAATCGGAGCCAGGGCCCTCCATTGCCTGATCGCGTGCGTATGTGTTTGTGTGTGCACGCGCACGCACGCACGCACGTGTGTGTGTGTGTGTGTGTGTGAGAGAGAGAGAGAGAGAGAGAGAGAGAGAGAGAGATGCAACATCTGCATGCGTTTTGATAGCTGTAATGTAACATAAACATACAAAAAGATTATTTGCCTTCACATTGTACATTTATCAACGGAGAACTGATAACTCCACTACAAATTACACTTCTATATAATTTCCAAGCAGGCTTCAATGATAACAGTTTCTTGAAGTACTTTGAATTGCCAAACCTTTCCACATGCGGCTGCTAATAATCTCTATAGTAGATTAGAAAGAGAAAATACCGTGTCAAAACCTGGATGGTGATCATCCTGTCCCTGACACACGTCCATTCAGAGCTGAATGTCGGGCTAGAACCAATGAGCTGCAGCAGCGGCACCATTCACCAAAAAACTGCATAGCGTCCCACTAAACAAGAGCATCTGACATAGAAAAAAACTTCATCAACTTTGCATCTGACATCAAAGGACTTCTGTTTAATAGCAGCTATACACAGAATTAGCAAAATAAAATAGCTACTTGAGAAGAACAAAAAGCTTAGATTAGTTTGTACAAAAAAGGCCTTAGTGATTGTCTCCAAGTACAGAGCGTAGTTTACAGTATGGAGCATCCACATGAGAAGAAAAACCAAACAACTCCAGCGACCTGAACTGAGATGATATATGCATCACTCTTCTCTTCCAAACGCCCGATGACCTTCATATGGATAATTACAGTACATAGTTCATCATCCAGATGGTTCAGACTTCAGAAAAAAGGACAGACCCAGTGCATAGAAGCTCCCACACAAGATGGGGTCTGGGGAGGGATTATAGGAACCTAGTCTTACCCCTGCAAAGTGCAATGCAGAGAGGCTTCAGACTTCAGACTTCAGACTTCAGAGACATAGTAAAAATAAAAATACAAACAGAGGCAGCCATGAGTCTGGAGGTTGAGAGAGGGGGTGGAGGAGGGAGTCGGATCTGGGGGTTGAGAGAGGGGGTGGCCATGAGTCACCTGCACAAACGGAGGCAGCCATGAGTCATCCCCAACGCTGCATCGTCCGTCCACGCGCTGAACATAGGGAGCAGCGTCTCCATGGCCTTCCTTGTTGTGCACAAGCAGAGATGAGTCGGGCCTGCACACAACAGCACGCACGCACACATCAAATCGAGAAGAAGAAGAAGAAGAAGAGAAGGGGATGCACTCACACATCAAATGCTGTTCTTGGAGGGGATCCTGCTGGCTTGACCTGCCGTTGGAAGGAGGGGCTAGGGTTTCGGGCGGCGGTTGAGGTCGGACGCGGCGGCTAGGTCCTCTGCTGCTCGCTGCAGGCCAACCATGGTGGCGGCGCGAAACTGGGCTCCTCTGCAGCAACCGGAGATGAGACGAGATGGGGGAGGAAGAACGCGGGCGCGGGCTATGGAGGGAGAAGGTGG
>NC_041393.1:649582513-649583161 GCF_002162155.2 Triticum dicoccoides
GGGGAGGAGATGGGGGCGGGCGGCGCCAGGAGCGAGGGAGGAGGTTGGGGGTTGGAGGCATCGATCGTAGGGTTTTATTGGCACGTTTTTTTTTTGGGTGGGTTGCGAGTTAAAGAAGGTGGGAGGATGACAAAAAAAACCGAAGGTGGAAGGATGACGAAAAAACCAGCGAAAATAAACCGCGCAGACTATTCGTCAACTGCTCGAGTAGAGATACTAACCAAAACCGTGGCCTATTGCAGTCACTTATGGTGTATTCCAACGTGGTATATGTAGAATTTCCTCACTCCAAAAAAATATCTACTCTATAAGGAGCCAATTGCACGGAATCCTAGATCTAAAAGAAACCAACAGAAAATAATATGCACGGGAATGATATAGGGAAAGAAACCAACATACCGTACATGGAGGAGGGGCAGTGGGACTGGGTGCAATATGCCATCATCGGTGCAAGAATCAAGAGGAGCAGCACTTTGAGTTTGAAGTATCCCATGTTGTATGGCAACCTGCAGCAATGAAATGATTAGCACCTTAGCCACTTAAATGCATGCAAGAATATTTTGCTTGGTAACTGTCACGAATGAGATGCTTTTGAGATTTTGAGAGAGAGAGAGAGATAGAGAGAGAGAGAAGAGAGAAGAGAGAGAG
>NC_041393.1:649583235-649584296 GCF_002162155.2 Triticum dicoccoides
AGAGAGAGAGAGAGAGAGAGAGAGAGAGAGAGAGAGAGAGAGATCTGGCAGCTAGTTCTTCGGTTACTTACCGTAGTGGGTCATCAAACCAGATGGTTTGTCCAGCAGAGAAGAGCTGAAGAGGTCCAGCAGAGAGCAGCTGAAAAGCAAGAAATTGAGTGCCGGATAAATAATCTAGCCACTCGATCGACGTAGTCAAGGATCAATCATCAAGCACTGGATCATACTGCTCTTTACCTTCACAGCTGAAACGAGGAAGCCGGCCACCTGAAACGAGGAAGCGGGGAGCGAGGCACCCGCGTGCCCATTTCCCGCTGCTCCGCTTGTTGTTAGGGTGGCCACGGTAACACCCACGGACTACACCGTGTTATATAGAGGGATCCGGGTCTTGCAAGCAGTTACACGTCCTTTTCGTCGAGAGCTTGTGAAGCAAGTACCCGAGGTAGTAGCTAGTCCACGGGTCATTTTCCCTCTGTGATAGGCAGTAGAGTTCTGAGGCATTATTTTTTAGTTGCAATTCCTCTCACCATCACCGCAATGATAGAGCCACATTTCCCTCGGCCGATGATTAACACCAACGGAGACGCGTGTTCTAGAGGCGGGTGTTGCAAGCAGTTACAAGTCCTTTTCCTACTAGCTAGGAGACTAGGAGTACTGGTTGCAGCACCAGCGATGTGATATGCGGTAGCTCTACCATTTTTGTATGCGATAGCGATAGCTCAGCAGTAAGCAGCCGCGGGTCAACAAGGTAAAAACGGGGATATCCGCCTCCTCCGTCTCGTTAGCCATCGGGGCTCGTAAACAAATGTCCGCAGAGGTCCGGTGTCAAAAATCTCATAAATCGGCATCAAATTGGTAGAGGTTTGTGGAAGTCCGGATATCCGTCACGTAAGACTTTGACACCTTGGCCTATTCAAAAACCACATTCTAAGCCTTTGCTTTTTCGCACTCCATTCATCCTTTTGTACTTTTTATCCACACACTGTCGGAACTCCGTCGCTCCATCCAGGCGCCCGTCCGGTTTTGCCTACATCTTTGTTCCACCCGGGACTTGCCTGCCG
>NC_041393.1:649584390-649588524 GCF_002162155.2 Triticum dicoccoides
CGAACGTTGTCCATGGTGGACACCACATTCGGCAAGTGCCATAGCCAATTTTGACACTCTCATTGTTTACTTTGTAGCAAACACGATAGATTCGGGCAAGTACTTCATAGTCGAGTTCATGAATTCGTCTTCGCCGGGTGACAAAGAATATGATGATGAAATGACGATGATGAAGGTGATTCTCGATGTCCCTTTGTTGATCCCTTGAAGTTGAGAACATGCTCTGCCAAACACATCTATTATGGTGTTAGGGCTTATGATATCGTTGGAAATATTAGGTTCTCTGGTTACCAGAAGTGCACGACTGCTATTAGAATGTTTGCCTATGGCATGACTGCAAGTTATACCTCACGATGTTTAAAAGCGCGTGCCTCAAAGCCATGGCCAGATTATCTAATGCAGTGGTCAAGGTGATAACATGGAATACTTGGGAGAACCAAAAGTCGTACACACTACAAGACTCATGGTACTTGAAGAATCAAGAGGGTTTCTAGGTAAACTCGGCTCCTGGATCGCATGCACTAGCACTACTAGCAAACTACTAGGTAAGCTCGGCTCCTGGATCGCATGCACTAGCACTACTAGCAAACTACTTATAGGCGGGGTCCCGCCACTGTTATTTTAGCCAGGTACCAGTGGCGGGCACAAAAGCCTGCTCGCAACTGAAATTAAATTGCTAGTGATGGGCGCCCCTACCTGCCCACCACTTGTTTTCTCAGCCCAGGTTAGTCCCGGGCCAAAAGTACCAGTGATGGGTGTTGAACATGTATTCTCTGCGTGTACGTATATAGTTCTGGGTTGTATATTTTGCACCTGTCACGTCTCTCTCCCCCTCTATAACTTGTACATAGCTTGGGAGACAAGACATTAGGTGCATCCCTTGTATCTATATATGTGCCCCGTGCACGATCAATGAAATTATCAATGCATCCAGTCTCATTCTTCCTAACTTACATGGTATCAGATAGCAAGTCGATCCCCTGCCTTCCGCTGCATTAGCCGCCGCCGCCGCACACAGCCGTCGCCGCTGGTCCGTGCCGCCATCGCCGCTCATCCCCCTCGCTGTTGTACTCGCTCATGCAGCCGCGCCACCTCCCTCTCCTCCAGCAGCCGCCGCCGACTCTAGCCGCCGCCGCCGCTCATCCCCCTCACCGTTGTAATCCCTCCTACACCCGCGTCACCTCCCTCTCCTCCAGCCGCTGCTGCTAGTAAATGCCGCCGCCGCTCATCCCCCTTGCCGCTGTACTCCCTTCTGCAGTCGCGCCACCTCCTTCTCCTCCAGCCGCCGTCGCCGCCGCACCGGGCCGACGCCGCTGCATGCAGCCGCCGCCGTCGCACCGGGCCGCCGCCGCCCATACCCACCGCGCCGCCGCTACCGCTCCTCCCAGGCCACTGCCGTGCCTCCTCCCCCAGCCACCGCCGCCACTGCGATGCCTTTTGCCGCGTCCTCTCTCTTCGGCTACATGTACGCGGACATGCCGGTTCCTTTGAAGGAAATATGCCCTAGAGGCAATAATAAAGTTGTTATTTATATTTCCTTATATCATGATAAATATTTATTATTCATGCTAGAATTGTATTAACCGGAAACCTAGTACATGCGTGAATATATAGATAAACAGAGTGTCCCTAGTATGCCTCTACTAACTAGCTCGTTGATCAAAGATGGTTAAGTTTCCTAGACATAGACATGTGTTGTCATTTGATGAACGGGATCACATCATTAGAGAATGATGTGATGGACAAGACCCATCCGTTAGCTTAGCACTATGATCGTTTAGTTTATTGATATTGCTTTCTTCATGACTTATACATGTTCCTATGACTATCAGATTTGCAACTCCTGAATACCGGAGGAACACTTAGTGTGTGATACGTCCATTTTGCATCATGCTTTTATATTGATATTTATTGCATTATGGGCTGTTATTAGACATTATGTCACAATACTTGTTCTTTTTCTCTCTTATTTTATAAGGTTTACATGAAGAGGGAGAATGCCGACAGCTGGAACTCTGGGCTGGAAAAGGAGAAACTATTAGGGACCTATTCTGCACAACTCCAAAAGTCCTGAAACTCCAGAAAGTCAGTTTTGGAATATATTAAAAATATTGGGCGAAGAAAGCACCAGAGGGGGGCCACCCACCATCCACGAGGGTGGAGGGCGTCCATTACCCCCTTGGGTGTGCCCCCCTGCCTCGTGGGCCACCTGGCAGCCCCCCGATGCCCATCTTCTGATATAAGGTGTCTTTTGCCCTGGAAAAAAAATAAGAAGAAAGCTTTCGGGATGAAGCGCCGCCGTCTCGAGGCGGAACCTAGGCGGAACCAATCTAGGACTCCGGCGGAGCTGTTCTGCCGGGGAAACATCCCTCCGGGAAGGGGAAATCTTCGCCATCGTCATAACCATCGATCCTCTCATCGGGAGGGGGTCAATCTCCATCAACGTCTTCACCAGCACCATCTCCTCTCAAACCCTAGTTCATCTCTTGTATCCGATCTTTGTCTCAAAACCTCAGATTTGTACCTGTGGGTTGCTAGTAGTGTTGATTACTCCTTGTAGTTGATGCTAGTTGGTTTATTCGGTGGAAGATCATATGTTCAGATCATTAATGCCCAAATAACTACTCACAAAGCATATTCATGTTCATAATCAGAGGAGTAATAATATGCATTAAGGATCTGAACATATGATGTTCCACCAAGTAAACCAATTAGCATCAACTACAAGGAGTAATCAACACTACTAGCAACCCACAGGTACCAATTTGTGGTTTGGATACAAGATTGGATACAAGAGATGAACTAGGGTTTTGAGAGGAGATGGTGCTGGTGAAGATGTTTATGGAGATTGACCCCCTCCCGATGAGAGGATGGTTGGTGATGACGATGGTGATGATTTCCCCCTCCCGGAGGGAAGTGTCCCTGGCAGAACAGCTCCACCGGAGCCCTAGATTGGTTCCGCCAAGGTTCCGCCTCGTGGCGGCGGAGTTTCGTCCCGTAAGCTTGCCCACGATTTTTTCCAGGGTAAAAGCCTTCATATAGCAGAAGATGGACACCGGAGGGCCACCGGGGGGCAGGAGACATGGGGCCCCCCACCCTCCTGGCCAGGGTGTGGGCCCCCTGAGATGTTTCTTCCGCTCAATAATTCTTATTAATTTCAAAAATAAGTTTCGTGGAGTTTCAGGATTTTTGGAGCAGTGCAGAATAGGTTTCCAATGTTTGCTCCTTTTCCCGCCAGAATTCTAGCTGCCGACATTCCCCCTCTTCATGGTAAACCTTGTAAAATAAGAGAGAATAGCCATAAGTATTGAGATATAATGTGTAATAACAGCCCATAATGCAGTAAATATTGATATAAAAGCATGATGCAAAATGGACGTATCAACTCCCCCAAGCTTAGACCTCGCTTGTCCTCAAGCGGAAGCCGAAATCAAAAAATATGTCCACATGTTTAGAGATAGAGGTGTCGATAAAAATAAAATACGGACATGAGGGCATCATGATCATTCTTATAACAGCAACATAAATAGATTTTATCATATAATTTCTTATGCTCAAGTAACAATCAATTCACAATGTCAAGTATGGTTCAGAAACTTCATTGAGAACTAACAAACTATAATCTCAGTCATTGAAGAAATTGCAATTTATCATAACATCAGAAAGAGTCAAGAATAGAGCCTTTCAACAAGCCCACACACTCAACTATCATGTAGTCTTCTACAATTTCTAACACTCACGCGATACTTGTGGTTATAGAGTTTCAACCGGACACTGATAAAGATAGGGGCTTATTGTGTTGCCTCCCAACGTATTCACCTTTAGTGATGTCAACAATAATACCCCATGCTAACTTACATCCAATTGGATATATACACACACACACACACACACACACACACATATATATATATATATATATATATATATATATATATATATATATATATATATATATATATATATATGTATATGACAAATTTTTCCTACTACCGGGTGTAGTTACTCCCACTTATGGTTCATACGTTTTAGGTAGTATCTATCATATCGGAGAGTATGTACACATAGTATGTAGTATATAAGAATGTTTAGGTAGTATATATACTACTTTTTTGGTAGTATGTATCATATTTT
>NC_041393.1:649588969-649601063 GCF_002162155.2 Triticum dicoccoides
GTATCATATTTTGCGCATACTCTATTTCACGTATAATATGTATGTATTTCACAAATACAATAAAATTATGACCTCACTTGCAATTTTTTCATACAAATCACTTGGGAGTATCTTAGATATAGTATATGAACATAATAAAAATAATAAAGTAGAATATATACTACCACATGATAGTATATGAGAAACGGGTGTAGCTACACCCGATAGTAGGATGCATTTTCCCTATATATATATATATATATATATATATATATATATATATATATATATATATATATATTTATATATATATCATGATCTTTCAAACACCAGGAGTTTGCCAAAGGATAAAATGAAAAAGGGAAAGGTGAAGATCACCTTGACTCAAGCATAAAGTAAAAACATGAAGTAAAAGATAGGCCCTTCGCAGAGGGAAGCAGAGGTTGTCATGTGCGTTTAGGGTTGGATGCATAAAATCTTAAAGCAAAAGAACGTCACTTTATATTGCCCCTTGTATGTGGACCTTTATTATGCAGTCCGTCGCTTTTATTGCTTCCACAACAAGATCGTATAAAGCTTATTTTCTCTGCACTAATAAGTCATACATAACTAGATAGCAATTTTTAATGCCTGCAACATGACAACTTACTTGAAGGATCTTACTCAATCCATAGGTAGGTATGGTGGACTCTCATGGCAAAACTGAGTTTAAGGATAATTGGAAGCACAAGTAGTATCTCTACTTAGTGCAAGGAATTTGGCTAGCATGAGGGGGAAAGGCAAGCTCAACATGTTTGGAAGGTCAATGACAATATACTTTAACTGAGATGTGAGAAAACATAAACCATTACGTCGTCTTCCTTGTCCAACGTCAACTCTTTTAGCATGTCATACTTAATGAGTGCTTCACAATCATAAAAGATGTCCAAGATAATATATTTGTATGTGAACCTCTCTTTCCTTATTACTTCCTATTAATTGAAACAATGACCAAAACTATGTTTATCAACTCTCAACAACTTATACGCCTCATACTTTCTATGTGTGAAGTCATCACTAACCATAAGATCAATATGAACTCTTTTATTCTCTACTTTATCAAGATCATAGCAACATAGCAAAGCCCTTGACTCAACGCTAATCTTTATTATAGATAACTCACGGACTCGATTACATAAAGAGATCACAAAGCAAAAGTCAAAACTACCTGATACTAAAACTTCAATCTACTAGATCAAGATACTACTAAAAATGATTGAACTAAATAAAACGGTAAAGATAGGAGTGTGATGGTGATACGATACTGGGGCACCTCCCCCAAGCTTGGCAGTTGCCAAGGGGAGTGCCCATACCCATTTGATTATGCCTCCTTCTTCACGGTTGGTGTTATGATCTTCTTGGCAATGATGCCCCTCAGGATACGATTCTCCTCCTCGAACTTATTGACTTGTTGTTTGAGGTCCATAATTTCTTTGCGGAGCTTGCCCGTAACGGCTAAAGCTCCCTTTACCCAAGGATGCTGCATAGCTTCTGGAGAACAAGTGACGCTCTTTTTCATATTTTCATAAGAAAGAAATCTAAAGTTGGAAGGGATGACCAAATTTGGAATAGTCGAGCTATGTAATTCCCCCATCATGAATTCTGTTTGAAGACGAGAGGTAACTTCTTGATCATCCTCCATGGCATCTATCCTTTTCAAGTCGGCCTCCATCTCGTCCTCCGTTGATGGTCCAAAGTGATAAGCATTGCTATTTGCTCCTGGACCTGGTGTCGAGTGAGACACCCGGCTCTCCCCGACTGACTCTTGAGAAGACATCTTGCTCTTAAACTGCAATAGGAACAACTCGAAACGAAAACAAAGGATATTTGCGTGATACGGTGGTCAAAACCTTCGGGAGTTAATATAATGAATTTTTACCGACCAAAATACGTAACGTGCAAGAAAACGGAGTCCGGGAGGCACACGAGGTGTCCACAAGACAGGGGGCACGCGCAGTAAGGGTGGGCGCGCCCTCCACCCTCGTGGAGGCCTCGTGTCCTTCCCGGACTACTTCTTTCTTCCTAAAATTCTTAAATATTCCAAAACTGATAAAAATTGCCATTAGAAATGTTTTGGAGTCGGTTTACTTATCGTACCACATACCTATTCCTTTTCGGAGTCTGGAACGTTCTGGAAAGTGTCCCTTATGTATTCCTCCGGGGTTACGGTTTCAATAATATTAGTTTTCAACATTGATAGGATTACCTGAGATATAATGTTTAATTCTTCGACCGTTCACCACCCTCGGACTTGTGCCTTCGAAGTTGTTGATTCTTATGGCACCAGAACGATAGACCTCCTCGATAACGTAAGGACCTTCCCATTTAGAGAGAAGTTTTCCTGCAAAAAATCTTAAACGAGAGTTGAATAATAACACATAATCACCTACGTTAAACTCACGCTTTTGTATCCTTTTGTCATGCCAGCGTTTGACTTTTTCTTTGAATAGCTTAGCATTCTCATAGGCTTGGGTTCTCCATTCATCAAGTGAGCTAATATCAAACAACCTCTTCTCACCGGCAAGTTTGAAGTCATAGCTGAGCTCTTTAATAGCCCAATATGCTTTATGTTCAAGTTCAAGAGGTAAATGACATGCTTTTCCATAAACCATCTTATATGGAGACATACCCATAGGATTTTTGTATGCAGTTCTATAGGCCCATAATGCATCATCAAGTTTCTTGGACCAATTCTTTCTAGATCTATCCACAGTATTTTGCAAAATTAATTTGAGCTCTCTATTTCTCAACTCTACTTGACCACTAGACTGCGGATGATAAGGAGATGTGATTCTATGATTAACATCATACTTAGCAAGCATCTTACAGAAAGCACCACGAATAAAATGTGAACCACCATCGGTCATAAGATATCTAGGGACTCCAAACCTCGGAAAAATAACTTCTTTAAGCATTTTAATAGAAGTGTTATGATCAACACTACTAGTTGGAATAGCTTCTACCCACTTAGTAACGTAATCAACATCAACTAAAATATGTGTGTAACCAATAGAGGCAAGAAAAGGTCCCATATAATCAAAGCCCCAAACATCAAATGGTTCAATAACAAGAGAATAATTCATAGGCATTTCTTGACGCCTACTAATATTACCAATTCTTTGACATTCATCACAAGATAAGACAAACTTACGAGCATCTTTGAAGAGAGTAGGCCAATAAAAACCAGATTGCAATACCTTATGTGCAGTTCTATCTCCAGCGTGGTGTCCTCCATAGGATTCAGAGTGACACTTGCGTAGGATATGTTCCTGTTCATGCTCAGGTACACAACGTCTAATAACACCATCTACTCCTTCTTTATAAAGGTGTGGGTCATCCTAGAAGTAATGCCTTAAATCATAAAAGAACTTTTTCTTTTGCTGGTATGTGAAACTAGGTGGTATAAATTTAGCAACAACATAATTAGCATAATCAGCATACCAAGGAGCAGTACGAGAAGCATTAACGACCGCTAATTGTTCATCGGGAAAGCTATCATCAATAGGCAGTGGGTCATCAAGAACATTCTCTAACCTAGACAAGTTGTTTGCAACGGGGTTCTCAGCTCCCTTTCTATCAATAATATGCAAATCAAATTCTTGGAGCAAGAGAACCCATCTAATGAGTCTAGGCTTAGCATCTTTCTTTTCCATAAGATATTTAATAGCAGCATGATCAGTGTGAATAGTAACTTTGGAATCAACAATATAAGGTCTAAACTTATCACATGCAAACACAACTGCTAAGAATTCTTTTTCAGTAGTAGCATAATTTCTCTGGGCAGTATCAAGAGTCTTACTAGCATACTGGATAACATTCAATTTCTTATCAACTCTTTGCCCTAGAACAACACCTACAGCATAATCACTAGCATCACACATAATTTCAAAGGGTAAATTCCAATCAGGCGGCTGAACAATAGGTGCAGTGATCAAAGATTTCTTTAGTATTTCAAATGCTTCTACACAATCATCATCAAAGACAAAAGGAATATCTTTTTGCAATAAATTAGTCAGGGGCCTAGAGATTTTAGAAAAGTCCTTAATGAACCTCCTATAAAAACCGGCATGACCAAGGAAACTTCTTATACCTTTTATGTCCTTGGGGCATGGCATCTTTTCAATAGCATCAACTTTAGCTTTATCAACTTCAATACCTCTCTCGGAAATCTTATGCCCCAAAACAATGCCTTCATTAACCATAAAGTGGCACTTTTCCCAATTCAAGACGAGACTAGTGTCTTCTCATCTCTGCAAAACTTGATCAAGGTTGCTCAAGCAATCATCAAAAGAGGATCCATAAACGGAGAAGTCATCCATGAATACCTCACAAATCTTTTCACAGAAGTCAGAGAATATAGCCATCATACATCTTTGAAAGGTAGCAGGTGCATTACATAAACCAAAAGGCATACGTCTATAAGAAAAAGTACCGAAAGGGAAAGTAAAAGTAGTTTTTGATTGATCCCCCGCTGACACAGGTATTTGAGAGAAGCCAGAATAACCATCTAAAAAGCAGAAATGTGTGTGTTTGGATAGTCTTTCTAGCATTTGATCAATAAAAGGTAAAGTGTAATGATCTTTCTTAGTAGCTTTATTTAATTTATGGAAATCAATTACCATCCTATAACCTGTGATAATTCTTTGCGGGATCAATTCATCTTTATCTTTAGGAACGGCAGTAATACCTCCCTTTTTAGGAACACAATGGACATGGCTTACCCAATCACTATCAGCAATGGGATAAATTATACCTGCCTCAAGGAGCTTTAGTATCTCCTTTCTTACCACTTCTTTCATCTTTGGATTCAGTCGTCATTGAGGATCTCTAACTGGTTTAGCATTGGCCTCCAAATTAATTTTGTGTTGGCATAACGTGGGACTAATGCCCTTGAGATCATCCAGAGTATATCCAATAGCAGCATGGTGCTTCTTCAAAGTTTTCAGTAATCTTTCTTCTTCTTGCTCTGAAAGGTTAGCACTAATAATAACAATATGTATTTTCTTTTCATCAAGATAAGCATACTTAAGATTATCTAGTAATGGTTTGAGTTCAAACACGGGATCACCCTTGGGTGGAGGGGGATCCCCAAGAATTTCAACGGGAAGGTTGTGTTTTAGCATAGGTTCCTGTTTAAGGAACACTTCATCTATTTCCCTTCTTTCCTTCATGAACATATAATTTTCATGGTCAAGGAAATATTGTTCTAATGGATCAGTAGGAGGCACGGCAATGGAAGCAAGACCAACAATCTCATCCTTGCTAGGTAATTCTCTATCACGAGGTTGTCTACGAAACTTAACAAAATTAAACTCATGAGACATACCCTCTAAGCCAATTGTGACAGTATCCTTTTCACAATCAATCCTAGCATTAACTGTATTTAAGAAGGGTCTACCAAAAATAATGGGACAAAAGTCATCTTGTGGGGAACCAAGAATAAGAAAATCAGCAGGATATTTAACCTTCCCACACAAGACTTCAACATCTCTAACTATCCCAACTGGTTTAATGGTATCCCTATTAGCAAGCTTAATAGTAACATTGATACCTTCCAATTCAACGGGTGTAATGTCGTGCATAATTTCTTTATATAAGTCATAGGGTATTGCACTAGCACTAGCACCCATATCACATAAGCCATGATAACAATGATCTCCTATTTTAACAGAAATAATAGGCATGCCTACAACAGGTCTATGTATCTTAGTATCTGGTCTAGCAATATTAGCAGTCTCACCACGGAAATAAATAACATGCCCATCTTAATCATCATCCAAGAGATAGCAATACTAGGTTCAAATTTGATTTCCTCAGGAGGTGTATAAGTCCTAGTATTACTCTTACGAACAACAGCCAAAGTTTTAGCATGATCCTTTATCCTAATAGGAAAAAGGAGGTTTCTCAACATAAGTAGTAGGAACAATAGGATCACTATAAGTGACAGTCTTTTCTTCAACTGTAATAGGTGCAACTACTTTTACTTCAACGGGAGAATTATATTTAAACCACTTCTCTTTAGGGAGATCAACATGAGTAGCAAAATATTCACAGAAATAAGCTACTATCTTAGAGTCAAGTCCATACTTAGCGCTAAATCCAGGAAAAGCATCGGTATCTGATACGTCTCCGTCGTATCTACTTTTCCAAACACTTTTGCCCTTGTTTTGGACTCTAACTTTAATGATTTGAATGGAACTAACCCGGACTGACGCTGTTTTCAGTAGAACTGCGTACCTCGTGGGCCCCCTGGTGGCCCTTCGACGCCAACTCCAACTCCATATATTGGCTTTCGGGAGAAAAAAATCAGAGAGAAGAAATCATCGCGTTTTATGATACGGAGCTGCCGTCCAGCCCTAATCTCTCTCGGGAGGGCTGATCTGGAGTCCGTTCGGGGCTCCGGAGAGGGGGATTCGTCGCCGTCATCATCATCAACCATCCTCCATCACCAATTTCATGATGCTCACCGCCGTGCGTGAGTAATTGCATTGTAGGCTTGCTGGACGGTGATGGGTTGGATGAGATTTATCATGTAATCGAGTTAGTTTTGTTAGTGTTTGATCCCTAGTATCCATTATGTTCTGAGATTGATGTTGCTATGACTTTGCTATGCTTAATGCTTGTCACTAGGGCCCGAGTGCCATGATTTCAGATCTGAACCTATTATGTTTTCATGAATATATGTGTGTTCTTGATCCTATCTTGCAAGTCTATAGTCACCTACTATATGTTATGATCCGGCAACCCCGAAGTGACAATAATCGGGACCACTCCCGGTGATGACCATAGTTCGAGGAGTTCATGTATTCACTATGTGCTAATTCTTTGTTCCGGTTCTCTATTAAAAGGAGGCCTCAATATCACTTAGTTTCCAATAGGACCCCGCTGCCACGGGAGGGTAGGACAAAAGATGTCATGCAAGTTCTTTTCCATAAGCACGTATGACTATATACGGAATACATGCCTACATTACATTGATGAACTGGAGCTAGTTCTGTGTCACCCTATGTTATGACTGTTACATGACGAACCGCATCCTGCATAATTATCCATCGCTAATCCGGTGCCTATGAGTTTTCCATATACTGGTTCTCACTTATTTGCTTTTCCGTTGCTACTGTTACAATCACTACAAAATACCAAAAACATTACTTTTGCTGTCTTTACTTTTGTTACCATTACCACCACTATCATATTACTTTGCTACTAAACACTTTGCTGCAGATACTAAGTTTCCGGGTGTGGTTGAAATGACAACTCAGCTGCTAATACTTGAGAATATTCTTTGGCTCCCCTTGTGTCGAATCAATAAATTTGGGTTGAATACTCTACCCTCGAAAACTGTTGCGATCCCCTAAACTTGTGGGTTATCAGTATCCATAAAAGATTTAACACAATCAAATTTAGGTGTCATACCTGACTCCTTACCATCGTCGGAACCCCAATCTTCAGAGTTGCATTTAATTCTTTCCAATAAGTCCCATTTGAAATCAATAGTCTTCGGCATATAAGAACCAGCACAGGAAATATCGAGCAGGTTGCGATCATTGAGAGAAAGACGAGCATAAAAATTTTGAATAATCATTTCCCTGGAGAGCTCATGATTGTGGAATCAACATAAAATTGACTTAAGCCTCCCCCAAGCTTGAGCGATGCTTTCTCCTTCGCGAGGCCAGAAATTATATATGTAATTACGATCACGATGAACAAGATGCATAGGATAGAACTTCTGGTGAAATTCCAACTTCAATCGCTTATAATTCCAAGATCTCGTATCATCACATAGCCTATACCATGTCAATGCATCTCCCTTCAAAGATAAAGGGAAGACCTTCCTTTTGACAACATCATCGGGAATACCTGCAAGCTTAAATAATCCACAAACTTCATCCAGAAAGATAAGGTGTAAATCGGGATGCAATGTTCCATCTCCTGCAAATGGATTAGCTAGCAGTTTCTCTATCATACCCGAAGGAATCTCAAAGTAAATATTTTCAAAAAGTTCAGTAGGTTGAGGAGCAACTCTTTTCTCTTCTGGTCGGGGTGAAGATACCCCGAAGAAGACCCTCAAAGGATTAGTTTCCATAGTGACAAGTAACAGAAAATTTCAGCACACTATATAAATGTTTCCTTACCAAGTTCCACTCACCAAAAGCGCTACACACCACAGCAACGGCGCCAGAAAAGAGTCTTGATGACCCAAAAGTGTAGGGGATTTATCGTAGTCCTTTCGATAAGTAAGAGTGTCGAACCCAACAAGGAGCGGAAGGAAATGATAAGCGGTTTTCAGTAAGGTTTTCTCTGCAAGCACTGAAATTGTAGGAAATAGATAGTTTTGTGATAAGATAAATTGTAATGGGTAACAAGAAATGAAAGTAAATAAAGTGCAGCAAGGTGGCCCAATCCTTTTGTAGCAAAGGATAAGCCTGGACAATTTCTTATATGAGAAAGGACCACATCATTAGACATATGGATCCAAATCAGCCCCTAACGAAGCAACGCATAAACTAGGGTTTAAGCTTCTGTCACTCTAGCAACCCATCATCTACTTATTACTTCCCAATGCCTTCCTCTAGGGCCAAATAATGGTGAAGTGTCATGTAGTCGACGTTCACATAACACCACTAGAGGAAAGACAACATACATCTCATCAAAATATCGAACGAATACCAAATTCAGATGACTACTAATAGCAAGACTTCACCCATGTCCTCAAGAACATACATAACTACTCACAAAGCATATTCATGTTCATAATCAGAGGAGTAATAATATGCATTAAGGATCTGAACATATGATCTTCCACCAAGTAAACCAATTAGCATCAACTACAAGGAGTAATCAACACTAC
Organism: Triticum dicoccoides; assembly: GCF_002162155.2. Classification (NCBI taxonomy): domain Eukaryota; kingdom Viridiplantae; phylum Streptophyta; class Magnoliopsida; order Poales; family Poaceae; genus Triticum; species Triticum dicoccoides. The sequence goes on from NC_041393.1 coordinate 649,597,839, forward strand.
TAGCAACCCACAGGTACCAATTTGTGGTTTGGATACAAGATTGGATACAAGAGATGAACTAGGGTTTTGAGAGGAGATGGTGCTGGTGAAGATGTTGATGGAGATTGACCCCCTCCCGATGAGAGGATCGTTGGTGATGATGATGGTGATGATTTCCCCCTCCCGGAGGGAAGTGTCCCCGGCAAAACAGCTTTGCTGGAGCCCTAGATTGGTTCCGCCAAGGTTCCGCCTCGTGGCGGCGGAGTTTCGTCCCGTAAGCTTGCCCACGATTTTTTCCAGGGTAAAAGCCTTCATATAGCAGAAGATGGACACCGGAGGGCCACCAGACGACCCAGGAGACAGGGGCGTGCCCAGTAGGGGTGGGCGCACCCTCCACCCTCCTGGCCAGGGTGTGGGCCCCCTGAGATGTTTCTTCCGCTCAATAATTCTCATTAATTCCAAAAATAAGTTTCGTGGAGTTTCAGGATTTTTGGAATAGTGCAGAATAGGTTTCCAATGTTTGCTCCTTTTCCAGCCAGAATTCCAGCTGTCGGCATTCCCCCTCTTCATGGTAAACCTTGTAAAATAAGAGAGAATAGCCATAAGTATTGAGATATGATGTGTAATAAAAGCCCATAATGAAGTAAATATTGATATAAAAGCATGATGCAAAATGGACGTATCAAGGTGTTGCACGACAGGGTCGTTATCGGGAGTGGTGAAGGAGGAATCACCCTCCGTAGACCACGACCGATTAACTACACTACAGAGATATCATCAAGAGTGCGTTACGAGGTATCACCCTCGGCACTCGATAGTACCTCTACAGAGTCGTACAATTAAGGGGGTTGTGATGTGATGTGTCGGGCTCTGGACGTCGATCACGTTGATCGTGTCATCGGTCACCAAACGGTAGTAACCGGGACAAGGTGAGGGGCCATTGGTGGATCACTAACCAACTCATACTAAGCAGTTTAGGATAAGCAGGTAAGGTACAAAAGCAAGCTATGCATCAGAACAGAATCATACAAAAGCAGTAGCAATTCTAATGCAAGCATAAGAGAGAAGGGAATGGGTGATATTGGAATGGTCAAGGGGGTTTGCTTGCCTGGAAGCTCTGCTGAAAAGGTTTGGTCGTCAGGGGTGTAGTCGACGTCAGGAGCAGTGTCAGTCTCGGTGTCTACCAGAGAGAAGAGGGCAAAGAAACAATAAATATAGCGCAAACAGATGCATAACTATGCATGACATGACAATATGCGGAGCTAGGGGTGTTCTAACGCAGTACTACACGTTGCAGACGAAGAGGGAAACATCTGGGAATGTTTTCCCAGAGTTTGGCATTTTTCGAACAGATGAAAGAGCGGGGACGGTTCCATGTTCATCATGCTAGAGGCATGTGACAGATGAACGGATTGCATATTCGGATTCATTGGATTTTTCTGAGCAACTTTCATATATAAATTATTTTCATCTTACTTATATATTTATTTTATATTAATTTTTGAAGTTTTAAAACAATTTCTAGAATTTAACAGATTTAAAACAATTCAGAAAAGGAATATTGCATCAGCATGATGTCAGCAGTCAATCCAGCCAGTCCAGGTCAAACCTGATAGCTGAGACCCACATGTCATAGACAGTGAGGTTAATAGATTTTTAAATTTAAACTAGTTAGCTAAATAAGCACCTGGGCCCACTTGTCAGTCACTAGTTAAGTTAATTAATTATTTTTTTAATTTATTTTTGGTTAAACAAGGGTGGGCCGCACCTGTCAGGCGTTGACTGTGGTCAACAGGTCAAGCGGGCCTCTGGGACCCACTTGTCGGCGAACCAGGGGGTGGCCCCAGGCCGGCCAGGTCAGCAGGCGTCCCGAAGTTGCTCTGGCGAGCACAACAACGTGGCGAAGGGCTCGGCCATCGCTGGAAAACATGCATAGGGCACGGTTTTGCGCACGGTTGGGTGCATTCAAAAGCAGGGGCTCGGGCGCACCCATTCGCAGCCTCAGCCGGGGCTGGGACGGACGGTGTCGACGGCGGCTTCAACCATGCCGGACGTCGGAGTTCGGTCGAGCTCTGGAACGGCATTGCAGAGGGCAAAATGATCGGTGTTCGGCACCTACGCAAGGTCACTAAGCGAATGGAGGCACGCACTGGACCAATGGTCCACCGAAGCCTTGCCGGAGATGAGCGCGTGCGGCGGAGCATTTCGGTCGTCGGCAGTTCAGTTGCTAGAGCTCGCAATCGAACGCGTGGAGTGAGGGGAAGGAGAAAGATGCTCACAGGAGGCCTGCAGATATGCTAAGCGGGCGCGGGGAAGGCTCGATGACGACGAACAGGCGGCGGCAATCCGATGTGGCCGAGGAGGAAGATGAGGTCGTTGCAGCCGCTACAGGGGCTCCGAGTTCCAACTCGGGGTGGTAGGTGGTGTAGGGGATGGCAACGGGAGCTAATGGGCATGTCGGATGGGCGTGGGGAGGACGATGGCCGCGAGGGCGATGGCGGCCATGGCGGCAGTGGCGTCGGTGGTGCGCGGGGAAAGGTGATCTGGGCAAGAGGGGAGAACTCGGTGGCGTCTAGGGTTAGGTTGCCAGGGAGGGTGCCCGGTGTCTTGAGGTCGCTGGGGAGTCACCAGATAGCTGGCACGTAGCCATCCGTAGCCACGGATGCGCCTCGGACTACCACCGCGCGGGGTGAACATGGGAGGACGACGAGGCGCAGGTGGGCTGGGCCGGGGCATTGTTACCGCGGCTGGGCCGCGCGGACAATGTCGTGTGATCCCCTTTTTCTATTCTTTTTCCACTTCTGTTTTCCTTTTAAAATTTTCTTTTATTTGATTCTGCTTTCTATTTCTTTTTAAAACAAACTTAGTTTTGCAAAATATAACACTTGCACCTAAATTAATATTTTCACTTAGGTTACTGCCACAAAAGTTTGGCACCTAGATAAAAATAGATTAGTATTTTTATGATTTAAAAATCATTTAATTTATCATTTAAGCTACTTTTTTAATTATTATAAGGCATTTAAACACTTTATAAAAATATTGTTTCACCATCATAATTAGTTATGGATTATTTGCAAGATTTTGAACATTTAGGCTTCATGTTTGAGAACTTTAATTATTTGACTTTAAATTTGGATTTGAATTTGTATTCTGATTGGGATCAAGTGAGGATTAGCAACAGTAATGTGACAACATGGCACCATTAGGGGGAGATTATTGTAGCTTGACACTGGGGGTGTTACA
>NC_041393.1:649601943-649617877 GCF_002162155.2 Triticum dicoccoides
CTTGCTCCTTCTCCCACCCTTCCACTAAGGCCCAATAAGGCCCATATACTTACCGGGGGGTTCCGGTAACCTCCCGGAGCTCCGGTATATTCCCAAACTCTCCCGGAACCTTTCCGGTGTCAAAATATATCCGTCCAATATATCAATCTTTATGTCTCGACCATTTCGAGACTCCTCGTCATGTCCGTGATCACATCCGGGACTCCGAACAACCTTCGGTACATCAAAATACATAAACTCATAATATAACTGTCATCAAAACCTTAAGCGTGCGGACCCTACGGTTCGAGAACAATGTAGACATGACCGAGACATGTCTCCGGTCAATAACCAATAGCGGGACCTGGATGCCCATATTGGTTCCTACATATTCTACGAAGATCTTTATTGGTCAAACCGCATAACAACATACTTTGTTCCCTTTGTCATCGGTATGTTACTTGCCCGAGATTTGATCGTCGGTATCCAATACCTAGTTCAATCTCGTTACCGGCAAGTCTCCTTACTCGTTCTGTAATACGTCATCTCATAACTAACTCATTAGTTACATGCTTGCAAGGCTTAGGTGATGAGTATTACCGAGAGGGCCCAGAGATACCTCTCCGACAATCGGAGTGACAAATCCTAATCTCGAATTATGCCAACTCAACATGTACCTTCGGAAACACCTGTAGAGCACCTTTATAATCACCCAGTTACGTTGTGACGTTTGGTAGCACACAAAGTGTTCTTCCGGTAAACGGGAGTTGCACAATCTCATAGTTGCAGGAACTTTGTATAAGTCATGAAGAAAGCAATAGCAGTATACTAAACGATCAAGTGCTAGGCTAATAGAATGGGTCATGTCAATCACATCATTCTTCTAATGATGTGATCCCACTAATCAAATGACAACACATGTCTATGGTCAGGAAACATAACCATCTTTGATTAATGAGCTAGTCAAGTAGAGGCATACTAGTGACTATAGTTTTGTCTATGTATTCACACATGTATTATGTTTCCGGTTAATACAATTCAAGCATGAATAATAAACATTTATCATGATATGAGGAAATAAATAATAACTTTATTATTGCCTCTAGGGCATATTTCCTTTAGTCTCCCACTTGCACTAGAGTCAATAATCTAGATTACATAGTAATGATTCTAACACCCATGGAGTCTTGGTGCTGATCATGTTTTGCTCGTGAGAGAGGCTTAGTCAACGAGTCTGCAACATTCAGATCCGTATGTATCTTGCAAATCTCTATGTCTCCCACTTGGACTTGGTCCCGAATGGAATTGAAGCGTCTCTTGATGTGCTTGGTCCTCTTGTGAAATCTGGATTCCTTTGCTAAAGCAATTGCACCAGTATTGTCACAGAAGATCTTCATTGGTACCGATGCACTAGGTATTACACCTAGATCAGAAATGAACTCCTTCATCCATACTCCTTCATTTGCTGCTTCAGAAGCAGCTATGTACTCCGCTTCACATGTAGATCCCGCCACGATGCTTTGTTTAGAACTACACCAACTTACAGCTCCACCGTTTAATATAAACACGTATCCGGTTTGCGATTTAGAATCGTCCAGATCAGTGTCAAAGCTTGCATCGACGTAACCATTTACGACTAGCTCTTTGTCACCTCCATATACGAGAAACATATCCTTAGTCCTTTTCAGGTATTTCAGGATGTTCTTGACCGCTATCCAGTGATCCACTCCTGGATTACTTTGGTACCTTCCTGCTAAGCTTATTCCTAAGCATACGTCAGGTCTGGTACACAACATTGCATACATGATAGAGCCTATGGCTGAAGCATAGGGAACATTTTTCATTTTCTCTCTATCTTCTGCTGTGATCGGGCATTGAGTTCGACTCAACTTCACACCTTGTAGCACAGGCAAGAATCCTTTCTTTGCCTGATCCATTTTGAACTTTTTCAAAATTTTGTCAAGGTATGTGCTTTGTGAAAGTCCTATTAAGCGTCTTGATCTATCTCTATAGATCTTGATGCCTAATATGTAAGCAGCTTCACCGAGGTCTTTCATCGAAAAACTTTTATTCAAGTATCCCTTTATGCTATCCAGAAATTCTATATCATTTCCAATTAATAATATGTCATCAACATATAAAACTAGAAATGCTACAGAGCTCCCACTCACTTTCTTGTAAATACAGGCTTCTCCAAAAGTCTGTATAAAACCATATGCCTTGATCACACTATCAAAATGTTTATTCCAACTCCGAGATGCTTGCACCAGTCCATAAATGGAACGCTGGAGCTTGCACACTTTGTCAGCGCCTTTTGGATCAACAAAACCTTCTGGCTGCATCATATACAACTCTTCTTCTAGAAATCCATTCAAGAATGCAGTCTTGACATCCATTTGCCAAATTTCATAATCATGAAATGCAGCAATAGCTAACATGATTCGGACAGACTTAAGCATCGCTACGGGTGAGAAAGTCTCATCGTAGTCAACCCCTTGAACTTGTCGGAAACCTTTCGCAACAAGTCGAGCTTTATAGACAGTAACATTACCATCAGCGTCAGTCTTCTTCTTAAAGATCCATTTATTCTCAATGGCTTGCCAATCATTGGGCAAGTCAACCAAAGTCCATAATTTGTTTTCATACATGGATCCTATCTCAGATTTCATGGCCTCCAGCCATTTTGCGGAATCTGGGCTCATCATCGCTTCCTCATAGTTTGTAGGTTCATCATGGTCAAGTAACATGACTTCCAGAATAGGATTACCGTACCACTCTGGTGCGGATCTTACTCTGGTAGACCTACGAGGTTCAGTAGAAACTTGATCTGAAGTTTCATGATCAATATCATTAGCTTCCTCACTAATTGGTGTAGTTGTCATGGGAACCGGTTCTCGTAATGAACTACCTTCCAATAAGGGAGTCGATACAGTTATCTCATCAAGTTCTACTTTCCTCCCACTCACTTCTTTCGAGAGAAACTCCTTCTCTAGAAAGGATCCATTCTTAGCAACGAATGTCTTGCCTTCGGATCTGTGATAGAAGGTGTACCCAACAGTCTCTTTTGGGTATCCTATGAAGACACATTTCTCCGATTTGGGTTCGAGCTTATCTGGTTGGAGTTTCTTCACATAAGCATCGCAGCCCCAAACTTTAAGAAACGACAACTTTGGTTTCTTGCCAAACCACAGTTCATAAGGCGTCGTCTCAACGGATATTGATGGTGCCCTATTTAACGTGAATGCGGCCGTCTCTAAAGCATAACCCCAAAATGATAGCGGTAAATCGGTAAGAGACATCATAGATCGCACCATATCAAGTAAAGTACGATTACGACGTTCGGACACACCATTTCGTTGTGGTGTTCCAGGTGGCGTGAGTTGCGAAACTATTCCGCATTGTTTCAAATGTAAACCAAACTCGTAACTCAAATATTCTCCTCCACGATCAGATCGCAGAAATTTTATTTTCTTGTTACGATGATTCTCCACTTCACTCTGAAATTCTTTGAACTTTTCAAATGTTTCAGACTTGTGCTTCATTAAGTAGATATACCCATATCTGCTTAAATCATCTGTGAAGGTGAGAAAATAACGATATCCGCCACGAGCCTCAACATTCATCGGACCACATACATCTGTATGTATGATTTCCAACAAATCTGTTGCTCTCTCCATAGTACCGGAGAATGGTGTTTTAGTCATCTTGCCCATGAGGCACGGTCCGCAAGTACCAAGTGACTCATAATCAAGTGATTCCAGAAGTCCATCAGTATGGAGTTTCTTCATGCGTTTTACACCGATATGACCCAAACGGCAGTGCCACAAATAAGTTGCACTATCATTATCAACTCTGCATCTTTTGGCTTCAACATTATGAATATGTGTATCACTACTATCGAGATTCAATAAAAATAGACCACTCTTCAAGGGTGCATGACCATAAAAGATATTACTCATATAAATAGAACAACCATTATTCTCTGATTTAAATGAATAACCGTCTCGCATCAAACAAGATCCAGATATAATGTTCATGCTCAACGCAGGCACCAAATAACAATTATTCAGGTCTAAAACTAATCCCGATGGTAGATGTAGAGGTAGCGTGCCGACGGCGATCACATCGACTTTGGAACCGTTTCCCACGCGCATCGTCACCTCGTCCTTGGCCAGTGCTCGCTTATTCCGTAGTTCCTGTTTCGAGTTGCAAATATTAGCAACAGAACCAGTATCAAATACCCAGGTGCTACTACGAGCTCTAGTTAGGTACACATCAATAACATGTATATCACATATACCTTTGTTTACTTTGCCATCCTTCTTATCCGCCAAATACTTGGGGCAGTTCCGCTTCCAGTGTCCAGTCTGCTTGCCGTAGAAGCACTCAGTTTCAGGCTTAGGTCCAGACTTGGGTTTCTTCTCTTGAGCAGCAACTTGCTTGCCGTTCTTTTTGAAGTTCCCCTTCTTCTTCCCTTTGCCCTTTTTCTTGAAACTAGTGGTCTTGTTGACCATCAACACTTGATGCTCCTTCTTGATTTCTACCTCCGCGGCTTTCAGCATTGCGAAGAGCTCGGGAATAGTCTTGTTCATCCCTTGCATATTATAGTTCATCACGAAGCTTTTGTAGCTTGGTGGCAATGATTGAAGAATTCTGTCAATGACACTATCATCAGGAAGATTAACTCCCAGTTGAATCAAGTGATTGTTATACCTAGACATTCTGAGTATATGTTCACTGACAGAACTATTCTCCTCCATCTTGCAGCTATCGAACTTATTGGAGACTTCATATCTCTCAATCCGGGCATTTGCTTGAAATATTAACTTCAACTCTTGGAACATCTCATATGCTCCATGACGTTCAAAACGTCATTGAAGACCCGGTTCTAAGCCGTAAAGCATGGCACACTGAACTATAGAGTAGTCATCAGCTTTGCTCTGCCAGACGTTCTTAACGTCGTCAGTTGCATCAGCAGCAGGCCTGGCACCCAGCGGTGCTTCCAGGACGTAACTCTTCTGTGCAGCAATGACGATAATCCTCAGGTTACGGACCCAGTCCGTGTAATTGCTACCATCATCTTTCAACTTTGCTTTCTCAAGGAACGCATTAAAATTCAACGGAACAACAGCACGAGCCATCTATCTACAAACAAACATAGACAAGCAAGATACTATCAGGTACTAAGTTCATGATAAATTTAAGTTCAATTAATCATATTACTTAAGAACTCCCACTTAGACAGACATCTCTCTAGTCATCTAAGTGATCAGGTGATCCAAATCAACTAAACCATAACCGATCATCACGTGAGATGGAGTACTTTTCAATGGTGAACATCATTATGTTGATCATATCTACTATATGATTCACACTCGACCTTTCGGTCTCTGTGTTCCGAGGCCATATCTGCATATGCCAGGCTCGTCAAGTTTAACCTGTGTATTCTGCGTGTGCAAAACTGGCTTGCACCCGTTGTAGACGGACGTAGAGCTTATCACACCCGATCATCATGTGGTGTCTCGGCACGACGAACTTTGGCAACGGTGCATACTCAGGGAGAACACTTCTTGATAATTTAGTGAGAGATCATCTTAAAATGCTACCGTCAATCAAAGCAAGATAAGATGCATAAAGGATAAACATCACATGCAATCAATATAAGTGATATGATATGGCCATCATCATCTTGTGGTTGTGATCTCCATCTCCGAAGCACCGTCGTGATCACCATCGTCATCGGCGCGACACCTTGATCTCCATCGTAGCATCGTTGTCGTTACGCCATCTATTGCTTCTACGACTATCGCTACCGCTTAGTGATAAAGTAAAGCAATTACAGGGCGTTTGCATTTCATACAATAAAGCGACAACCATATGGCTCCTGCCAGTTGCCGATAACTTCGGTTACAAAACATGATCATCTCATACAATAAAATATAGCATCACGTCTTGACCATATCACATCACAACATGCCCTGCAAAAACAAGTTAGACGTCCTCTACTTTGTTGTTGCAAATTTTACGTGGCTGCTACGGGCTTAGCAAGAACCGTTCTTACCTACGCATCAAAACCACAACGATAGTTTGTCAAATAGACTCCATTTTAACCTTCGCAAGGACCGGGCATAGCCACACTCGGTTCAACTAAAGTGAGAGAGACAGACACCCGCCAGCCGCCTTTAAGCACGAGTGCTCGTAACGGTGAAACCAGTCTCGCGTAAGCGTACGCGTAATGTCGGTCCGGGCCGCTTCATCTCACAATACCGCTGAACCAAAGTATGACATGCTGGTAGGCAGTATGACTTATATCGTCCACAACTCACTTGTGTTCTACTCGTGCATATAACATCAACGCATAAAACTTGGCTCGGATGCCACTGTTGGGGAACGTAGTAATTTCAAAAAATTTCCTACGCACACGCAAGATCATGGTGATGCATAGCAACGAGAGGGGAGAGTATTGTCTATGTACCCTCGTAGACCGAAGCGGAAGCGTTGACGCAGCGTAGAGGAAGTAGTCGTACGTCCTCCCGGTCCAACCGATCCAAGAACCGTTACTCCGGCACCTCCGAGTTCTTGACACACGTACAGCTCGATGACGCACCCCGATCTCCGATCCAGCAGAGGCGCGGGGAGGAGTTCCGTCAGCACGACGGCATGGTGACGATCTTGATGTTCTCCTGTCGCAGGGCTTCGCCTAAGCACCGCTACAATATGATTGAGGTGTAATATCGTGGAGGGGGGCACCGCACACGGCTAAGGAACGATCTCAATGATCAACTTGTGTGTCTAGGGTGCCCCCCTACCCCCGTATATAAAGGAGGGAGGGAGGAGGAGGCCGGCCCAAGGGGTGGCGCGCCCTAGGGGGGGAAATCCTACTCCAAGTAGGTTTGGCAACCCCCCCTTTCCTATTCGGAGTAGGAGAAGGAAGGAAGAGGGGGGAGGAGAGAAGGAAAGGGGGGGCCGGCCCCCCTCCCAATCCGGATTGGGCTTGGGGGGGCGCACCCCCTCCCTTGCTCCTTCTCCCTCCCTTCCACTAAGGCCCAATAAGGCCCATATACTTACCGGGGGGTTCCGGTAACCTCCCGGAGCTCCGGTATATTCCCAAACTCTCCCGGAACCTTTCCGGTGTCCAAATATATCCGTCCAATATATCAATCTTTATGTCTCGACCATTTCGAGACTCCTCGTCATGTCCGTGATCACATCCGGGACTCCGAACAACCTTCGGTACATCAAAATACATAAACTCATAATATAACTGTCATCGAAACCTTAAGCGTGTGGACCCTACGGTTCGAGAACAATGTAGACATGACCGAGACATGTCTCCGGTCAATAACCAATAGCGGGACCTGGATGCCCATATTGGTTCCTACATATTCTACGAAGATCTTTATCGGTCAAACCGCATAACAACATACTTTGTTCCCTTTGTCATCGGTATGTTACTTGCCCGAGATTTGATCGTCGGTATCCAATACCTAGTTCAATCTCGTTACCGGCAAGTCTCTTTACTCGTTCTGTAATACGTCATCTCATAACTAACTCATTAGTTACATGCTTGCAAGGCTTAGGTGATGAGTATTACCGAGAGGGCCCAGAGATACCTCTCCGACAATCGGAGTGACAAATCCTAATCTTGAATTATGCCAACTCAACATGTACCTTCGGAAACACCTGTAGAGCACCTTTATAATCACCCAGTTACGTTGTGAAGTTTGGTAGCACACAAAGTGTTCTTCCGGTAAACGGGAGTTGCACAATCTCATAGTTGCAGGAACTTTGTATAAGTCATGAAGAAAGCAATAGCAGTATACTAAACGATCAAGTGCTAGGCTAATAGAATGGGTCATGTCAATCACATCATTCTTCTAATGATGTGATCCCACTAATCAAATGACAACACATGTCTATGGTCAGGAAACATAACCATCTTTGATTAATGAGCTAGTCAAGTAGAGGCATACTAGTGACTATAGTTTTGTCTATGTATTCACACATGTATTATGTTTCCGGTTAATACAATTCTAGCATGAATAATAAACATTTATCATGATATGAGGAAATAAATAATAACTTTATTATTGCCTCTAGGGCATATTTCCTTCAGTGGCGGTGTGCAGGGGAGGTGTGTGGGTGTGCACTGCTGGCAGGGGCACCGAAACTGGGCGGCGGCGACGATGGGGTTGGGAGGGCGAGGGCTTGCTGTCGATGGGGGTGGAAGATAATGGCCTATGTGTCACTGACTGCGGGCCAGGAAAGGAGTATCCAGGAGTCGCACATCCGCTTCGGGTCCACGCTGACGCAAATGAGGCCCAAATTTAGGCTAGGAATGGATCACCCACAGGACGAAAATCGGACGCGCGTCCGTATGGAGCGGCACGTTGAATCGACTTTTCTGTCCACGGCAATTCAAAAGGACACATGCAGACAAAATGGGTCAACACGTTGGAGTTGCTCTTAAAGTTGTCAATTTGGCCCTCTCGTCCAGAAGTGTGTGTGAGGTAGTGTGGAATCCTGATCCGCTGCTTTTTTTGACAGAAATCCTGATCCGCTGCTTTTTTTGAGGGAGATCCACTGCTTATTATCAGATCGAAGTTCAAAGTCTGTTTAGAGTTGCCAATTTGCCCTCGCGTCTAGAAGTGTGCATGAGACTGTGGAATCCAGACCCGCTGCTTTTTGTGATGCACGATGCCATCATGCTTTCACTTGTCCCTATCCTTCCAGAAAGGATAGCAATAATGCACACATTTTTTTAGAACGAAGACGTTGGGCGCATCCGGCTTTAAATTAATAAAGCCCACAACTAGGCAGCGTAACTGACACGGTCTGAGATTACAAACACGACCACGGAGGCTCCGGTCAAGTGGTAGCACAAAGTCTGAATAGTTATCGGGCAGGCCAAAAGCAGCACTGAGCAAGCGAAGATGATTACATGGCTCGCAGCCTGAGCTTAGAGCACGTAGGCTCGCTCGTGCGCCGTCCAAAAGGGCCACTTCAAGTCGAAGAAGAGGCGGGTGGCTCCCTAGCCATCAGGTAAACTTGACGAAGACGTTCTTGTGCATGTTGGAGTTTATCAGCATCCTTGCGCCTCGCCAACGGACTCCACTGCTGCAGGAAAAGGTTGCATTTGTAGATGATATTAGCAGGGTGTGATGGGAATATTCCTTCGATCGCTAGTTTGTTCCTCGTGAGCCAGAGGGCCCAGGCCAGCGCCCCCACACAGCTCCAAAGAACGCGATTGTTGCCACCATGAACCGAGTCAACAATGGCCACGAGGTCGGCAGTCGAGCTCGGGTTCCATGTGGTGTTGGCTGCGGTGCAAAACGCAGCCCAAGCGAAACGCGCTAACATGCAGCGAAAGAACACATGATTTGCATCTTCCGGGATGTTGCACAAAGCACAAAGGCCGGAGGACGGGCCACTGCGTTTGGCAACATTAGCCGAGGTAGGCAATCTGTTGCGAAACAGTTGCCAAAAAAACACCTTAATTTTAAGCGGGAGTCGCGCAGTCCATAAGCCTTTCATCGCGCGGGAGGACTGGCCCTAACAAAGCTTCTGGTACAACGACTTGACGGAAAACTTGCCGGATGGGGTGAGAGACCAAGTTACTGTATCCTCGTGCGGGGAAAGTGCGACCGGCGCGATTAGATCAAGCAAGACCGTGAAGTGAGCTTGTTCTGTACCCGTTAGTTCCCGTTTAAAGGAGATCGCGGGGAGGGAGGAGGAGGCAAGTGCCGTCGCAACATGCTGCTCCGGGTTGACCGCCAAGCTGTACAGGTCCTGGAAGTCTTGCCATAGATGCCGATTTCCTACCCAGTGGTCTAACCAAAACTGGGCCGAACGCCCATTGCCAATGCCGAACTTGGCCCCCATAGCGAAAGCCGACCGGACCGCTTGCAGGTCGTTCCAGAAAGGAGAGCCCCTCACCACTCCTTCGAAAAAATTCCCAGAGGGGAAGTACTTTGCACGCAACAGGTCAACCCACAGACCCGTCGCCCCCTGCGGGAGTTTCCAAATCCACTTACACATCAGCGCGATGTTGAGGATTCTAGCATTTCGTGATCCCAAGCCCTCCCTGGGCTTTGGGCCGGCAAACCGCGTCCCACCTGACCATGTGGTACTTGCGTTTGGGCCCCGAACCTTACCAAAAGAAACGGGACCTGGGTGTATCCATCTTGGCATGCACCCCTTCAGCCAGGAGGAAAAGACCCATGGCGAATTGCGGGAGCGAGGAGAGGCTTGCATTCGTGAGCACCAGCCTAGCGGCCAAGGACATAAACTTACCCCTCCACGGGCAAACCCGCCCGCCCACCTTAGTCCAGAGCGGAGCCCACCCCTCTATCGAGATGCTCTTGGCGTCCAAAGGGAGGCCCAGATATGTAAACAGGAGTTTGCCAAGTTTACAGTTAAGTAGATCCGCGATGCGACTACCTTCGTGCTCGTCCATGCCCATGGGCATCACTTCACACTTGTGAAAGTTGATTTTAAGGCTCGACATGAGTTCGAAGCTTATAAGCAGGGCTTTAATTGTAGCCACGCTGTGGAGGTCCGGCTGAAAAAGCAATAGCGTGTCGTCTGCATATTGTAGATGTGATATCCTTCCTGGGATGAGGTGTCCCAACACCCCTTTGATGTGCCCAGCCTCCACCGCTTTCCGCAGCATCGCTGCCAGCGCATCCGCTACAAAATTGAACAAGATCGGTGACATGGGATCACCTTGGCGTAAGCCACGTTTGTTCCTGAAGAAGTTCCCTACTTCTCCATTAAACGAGACCGCAGTCTGGCCCCCCGAGACCAATTGCATGACTCGATGCACCCACGCTGGCGAGAAACCTCGGCTAATAAGGATTTGTCGAAGAAAATCCCAATTAACGCGGTCGTAGGCCTTCTCGAAGTCTAACTTGAGAATAATGCACACATAGCTCGGTTTTTTACTGCTACCATGTGCAGCTGTGCACATCACCTCGCCATTGGCCCTATAGTAGGACTAAGGACTGCCAAGTGAGCGCTGCAAAAGTCTACGAGCAATGAACAAACCATGTACGACTAGTATAGGCACGATCCTCCAAGAATGGACAATAGCTTGACGGTCGAACTCCAAGATTAGCCATCCAGTACTTTCCTTGATTTCCAATAATAAGAGCCGTGAGCCCCCGGGCCCGGCGCCATTCCCATGGTTCATGGAGAGAATATCATACGGAAACCAACATTCGGTGGAAACCGGTGAAAATCATGAAAAGAGGATGTTTTGAACTTTCAAAAAATCTGAAAAAAATACGGGATGTTAAGAGGATGATGGTTTATCACCACACAAAAATTCAAGTTGAAACACATGACGAGATGTGACTATGAAAAAGAAAAAAATCAGCATTGAATAGTGCCGAACAGTAATGTCACTATTCAGGGCTAAATTTGTTTTTTTTTCATACCTCACATCTTGTACCGTGTTTCAACTTGAAATTTTACGTGACAATAAAACATCATCCTCTTAACATCCTGTATTTTTTCAGATTTTTTCGAAACTTTAAAATATGATTTCCACAAAGTTTTCATGGAATATTGGTTTCCATATGATACTCTCTCATGGTTCATGAAGCTTGGAGCATGATGGACTTCATTAATTTAAAACCGGGCACCGGCCTCTTTTTTTAGAAAAGTTCATTGTTGCTGCCCTGAAAGGCCATTTGCATCTTGCAACAAAAATAGAGAATAAAATTGCATCCTTCAGTTCGAAATAATCATCACATGTTTTCAAATCACACTAATAACATTATCCCATGGTAGATTGAAGTTGCCTTATTCGGCACAATACATTTTTTCATGATTTTCAATTTACTTCGTATGGCCAATGTGATTTGGGGGGGGGGGTGCAAATCAATGGAATAAGATGAGCTAATCTGACCAATGTGATTTTGCTTCCTCGAAAAGGGCGTATTGTCCTTTCTTTCACTACTAGGGAAAACCCTATACACAGAATCTTAGCAGCAGTGCAGCTCAAAAAGGAGCGCTGCTGCTAATTAGCAGTAGCGCGGGTGTGGAAAACCCGCTACTGACAAGTGTTTAGCAGTAGCGCACTCGGTGTAACCCGCGCTGCTACAAATATCGACCGACAGTGCCCATCAAACTCCATTTAGCAGCAGCGCGGTGCCGCGAGCCGCGCTACTGCTATAGCTGTAGCAGTAGCGCGGTTTTTCTGAGGTCGCTGCTGCTAATTTTCAAATTGGGCACACTATTGGTCCCGGTTAGCAGTAGCGCTTGTGCCGAAAGCGCGCTGCTGCTACTTTCTTAGCAGCAGCGCGTTTTACGTCCCATGCTACTACTAATCCGCACCAACCCACCACCTTTTCCCCACCCGTCCTCCCCCTCCCCCTCCTCTCTTCCCTTTCCCCTAACTCCCACATCCTCCCACACTCTCACTCTTCTTCTTCCTCAATACTTCTCCCCCATTACTCTCCCTCTTCTACCTACCTTTCTCTCTCTTCATCACTTCTACCTAACTACACCACCTCCATTATGCATCTCCTTTCTCTTTTTCCTTCCCCCTCCACTAGTTGAAGTTGTCTCCTCCCAAATTAGGTAGCTAGGTAGATGTAGCATTTAGTTAAGTGACCTATTTGCCCCCTAACTAGATCTATCTTTGTCAAGAAGAGCTTTGTGCACTTTTGATCTTCCTACATCATCATCTCCACCGTGTGCTCGATCTCGAGATAGAGGTGATTAAAATTTCATGCTTTTGCAAAATGAAAATATGTATGTGTGTGTGATATGTTTATGGAAATTGTGTGTCTGGCATGAGTTGATGCCAAATTGTGCTTTTGAGTTGCCTATGTTTTGCCGAAATGTCGATTTATTTCCGTTTCGGCGAATTCCGGGCAAACTCTAGATCTATATATGTCCTATTTTTAAGGAAGGTCATGCCGAATTTTTGTATGACTTTCATGCATGCACGCATTTTTATAATCAATTTGTTTATTATTACCGTGCAGAGTTGACGATGGTCAGTGGAACGATGGTGGACATGTGGTTGCGGTCGGCGGTGCAGGACATGAAAGAAAATAACCGGACAAAGGTTTTATGGCCGTGTCGAAAATGCAAAGGAATAGTTTGGCTCGACCCCCATGACGATGGTCGTGTCGAAGCGCACCTGCTCATGACTAGTTTCATGGATGGCTATACTCGATGGATAATTGAAGATGAGGATGACGATGTTGAGGATGCCGACGGGGCAGGCAATGATGACACGGGGCAAGACGAAGAGATGATCGATAATGGCGGCGGGGAATAGGCCGGACATGGCGGCGGAGAAGGGGCCGGACATGGCGACGGAGAGAACGACATGGACTCCACGCAGCAGAGTTCGTCATTACTAAGTTCAATCGTGCGGGACCCTCATGTTCAAGCATTGCTTCGCAAGGAGACGAGTACTGAGAGAGCTGCTTCTAGAGAGGAGGCTAAGCTGGAGCAACTGGTGGTAGACTCGAACACTTGTATGATGGTTGCAGTCCTGAGGTGACCCGCTTGAGTTTCACGCTCCAACTCCTGAAGACGAAGGCTAAAAACAAATGGACCGACACTAGCCTCAATGAGCATCTCAAGTACCTAAAGGATGTTCTTCCCGCGGGTAATCTATGTCCTAGTAGTGTTGATGAGGACAAGAGGATTGTGTGCCCTCTTGATATGCCACACGTTAGATACCATGCATGCATCAACGATTGCATAATTTATCGGAAGGAGCACGCGGAAAAAACAAGGTGTCCGGTGTGCAATGCTTCTCGATACAAGAAGGCCGGGAAGAAATGTCCCCAGAAAGTGGTATGGTACTTACCGATCACTCCCCGTCTCCAAAGGTATTTTGTAGATCCAAAGGAAGCAAAACTAATGCGCTGGCACGCGGAGAGGAAGAAGCCCGACGATGGAGATGATCCGAAGCTGAGACATGTCAAGGATGGAAGCCAGTGGAGAGCGTTGAACAACTTCTATCGGTATTTTGAATGTGATGCAAGGGACATCGTGCTCGGCGCGTGTACCGATGGCATGAATTCGTTTGGCAACCAGAACACCAACCATAGCACATGGCCCATGTTTGTATGGATGTACAACCTCCCCTCCTGGTTGTGCATGAAATCGAAGTACATTCACATGAGCATGCTTATTCAAGGGCCGAAACAACCAGGAAATAATATTAATTTGTATCTGGCGCTACTTCAAGAGGAGTTAGACACATTATGGAAAACACTGGCCAAGACATGGGACGCCAGCAAAGGCAAGTATTTCAACGTGAGAGCCGCGCTGATCACGACAGTGCATGACTATCTCGGTTACGAATATGTGGCAGGCCAGGTGTGCCATGGATATTGTGGATGCACACGGTGCATGGATGATACGATGTCTCAGCAGCTAACGTCAAGGAAAGATGGCGGGTCTGGGAAAATCGTGTACATGGGGCATCGAAGATGGCTCGAACAGGACGACCCGTGGAGAAACCATGGAGATCTATTCAATGGTCACGCTGAGCATCGAGGACCTCCACGTAAGCGGAACGGTACCGAAATCGATGAGCTATTGAAAACTGGAAGAAGTGCCCCGCGCCGGGAAAGACGATGAGAAAGGCGCCGGAGCCGCCGCAGAAGGTATGTGATGTCTACTACACAACCTTCTTCTTGTAGACGTTGTTGGGCCTGCAAGTGCACAGGTTTGTAGGATAGTAGCAAATTTCCCTCAAGTGGATGACCTAAGGTTTATCAATCCGTAGGAGGCGTAGGATGAAGATGTTCTCTCTCAAAAAACCCTGCAACCAAATAACAAAGAGTCTCTTGTGTCCCCAACACACCCAATACAATGGTAAATTGTATAGGTGCACTAGTTCGGCGAAGAGATGGTGATACAAGTGCAAAATAGATAGTAGATATAGGTTTTCGTAATGTGAAATAATAAAAACAGCAAGGTAACTAAAGGTAAAAGTGAGCGTAAACGGTATTGCAATGCGCTGAAGCAAGGCCTAGGGTTCATACTTTCACTAGTGCAAGTTCTCTCAACAATAATAATATAGATAGATCAAATAACAAGCCCTCAACATGCAACAAAGAGTCACTCCAAAGCCACTAATAGCGGAGAACAAACGTAGAGATTATGGTAGGGTATGAAACCACCTCAAAGTTATTCTTTCGGATCGATCTATAAAAGAGTTCGTACTAGAATAACACCTTAAGATACAAATCAACCAAAACCCTAATGTCACCTAGATACTCCATTGTCACCTCAAGTATCCGTGGGCATGATTATACGATATGCATCACACAATCTCAGATTCATCCAACCAACATAAAAGTAATTCAAAGAGTGCCCCAAAGTTTCTACCGGAGAATCAAGAACGTGTGCCAACCCCTAGGCATAGGTTCCCAATGTCACGAAACCCACAAGTTGATCACCAAAACATACATCAAGTGGCACATGATATCCCATTGTCACCACAGATAATCACGGCAAGACATACATCAAATGTTCTCATAAAAGACTCAATCCGATAAGATAACTTCAAAGGGGAAACTCAATTCATCACAAGAGAGTAGAGGGGGATAAACATCATAAGATCCAACTACAATAGCAAAGCTCGGGATAGATCAAGATCGTGCCATTGAGGAACACGAGAGAGAACACGAGAGAGAGAGATCAAACACATAGCTACTGGTACATACCCTCAGCCCCGAGGGTGAACTACTCCCTCCTCGTCATGGACAGCGCCGGGATGATGAAGATGGCCACCGGTGATGGGATCCCCCTCTGGCAGGGTGCCGAGAAGGGCTCCTGAGAGGTTTTTGGTGGATACAAAGGCTTGCGGCGGCAGAACTCCCGATCTATCTTCTTTTCTGGAAGTTTTAGGGTACGTAGGTATATATGGGTGAAAGGAGTATGTCGGTGGAGCTACGGGGGCCCCACGAGGCTGCGG